>NW_026610422.1:0-281412 GCF_029499605.1 Hyla sarda
TGAGAGCAAGCGAGCGAGCAAGATATGAGATCGAGCGAGCCAGATATGCGAGCAAGTCAGATAAGAGAGCGAGCCAGACAAGAGAGCAAGTGAGCGAGCCAGATATGAGAGCAAGCGAGCAAGCCAGATATGAGAGCGAGCGAGCGAGCAAGATATGAGAGCGAGCGAGATAAGAGAGCGAGCCAGACAAGAGAGCAAGCGAGCGAGCCAGATATGAGAGCAAGCGAGCGAGCCAGATATGAGAGCGAGCGAGCCAGACATGAGAGCAAGCGAGCGAGCCAGATGAGCAAGCGAGCGAGCCAGTTATGCGAGCGAGCGAGCCAGATAAGAGAGCGAGCCAGACAAGAGAGCAAGTGAGCGAGCCAGATATGAGAGCAAGTGAGCGAGCCAGATATGAGAGCAAGCGAGCGAGCCAGATATGAGAGCGAGCGAGATAAGAGAGCGAGCCAGACAAGAGAGCAAGCGAGCGAGCAAGATATGAGAGTGAGCGAGCGAGCAAGATATGAGAGTGAGCGAGCCAGACATGAGAGCAAGCGAGCGAGCCAGATAAGAGAGTGAGCCAGACAAGAGAGCAAGCGAGCGAGCCAGATATGCGAGCGAGCGAGCCAGATATGAGAGTGAGCGAGCCAGACATGAGAGCAAGCGAGCGAGCCAGATATGAGAGCGAGTGAGCCAGACATGAGAGCAAGCGAGCCAGACATGAGAGCAAGCGAGCGAGATAGATATGAGAGCGATCGAGCCAGACATAAAAGCAAGCGAGCGAGCCAGATATGAGAGCAAGCGAGCCAGACATGAGAGCAAGCGAGCAAGCCAGATATGAGAGCGATCGAGCCAGACATGAGAACAAGCGAGCGAGCCAGATATGAGAGTGAGTGAGCCAGACATGAGAGCAAGCGAGCGAGCCAGACACGAGAGCAAGCGAGCGAGCAAGATATGAGAGCGAGCGAGCCAGACATGAGAGGAAGCGAGCGAGCCAGATATGAGAGCGAGTGAGCCAGACATGAGAGCAAGCGAGCCAGACATGAGAGCAAGCGAGCGAGATAGATATGAGAGCGATCGAGCCAGACATAAGAGCAAGCGAGCGAGCCAGATATGAGAGCGAGCGAGCCAGACATGAGAGCAAGCGAGCGAGCCAGATGAGAGCAAGCCAGCAAGCCAGTTATGCGAGCGAGCGAGCCAGATAAGAGAGTGAGCCAGACAAGAGAGCAAGTGAGTGAGCCAGATATGAGAGCAAGCGAGCGAGCCAGATATGAGAGCAAGCGAGCGAGCCAGATATGAGAGCAAGCGAGCGAGCCAGATATGAGAGCGAGCGAGATAAGAGAGCGAGTCAGACAAGAGAGCAAGCGAGCAAACCAGATATGAGAGCAAGCGAGCGAGCCAGATATGAGAGCAAGCGAGCCAGATAAGAGAGCTAACCAGACAAGAGAGCAAGCGAGCGAGCCAGATATGAGAGCGAGCGAGCCAGACATGAGAGCAAGCGAGCGAGCCAGATATGAGAGCGAGGGAGCCAGATAAGAAAGTGAGCCAGACAAGAGAGCAAGCAAGCGAGTCAGATATGAGAGCAAGTGAGCGAGCCAGATATGAGAGTGAGCGAGCCAGACATGAGATTAAGCGAGCGAGCCAGATATGAGAGCAAGCGAGCAAGCCAGATATGAGAGCGAGCAAGATAAGAGAGCAAACCAGACAAGAGCGCAAGCGAGCGAGCCAGATATGAGAGCGAGCGAGACAGACATGAGAGAAAGTGAGCGAGCCAGATATGAGTGCGAGCGAGCCAGACATGAGAGCAAGCGAGCGAGCCAGATCTGAGACCAAGCGAGTAAGGCAGATATGAGAGCGTGCCAGATAATAGAGTGAACAAGATAAGAGCGCAAGCGAGCGAGCCAGATATGAGAGCAAGCGAGACAGACATGAGAGAAAGCGAGCGAGCCAGACATGAGAGCGAGCGAGCCAGACATGAGAGCAAGCGAGCGAGCCAGATATGAGAGCGAGCCATACATGAGCGCAAGCGAGCGAGCCAGATATGAGAGCGAGCGAGCCAGATAAGAAAGCGAGCCAGACCAGAGAGCAAGCGAGCGAGCCAGATATGAGAGCAAGCGAGCGAGCCAGATATGAGAGCGAGCGAGCCAGACATGAGAGCAAGCGAGCGAGCCAGATATGAGAGCAAGCGAGCAAGCCAGATATGAGAGCGAGCCAGATAAGAGAGCCAACCAGACAAGAGCGCAAGGGAGCGAGCCAGATATGAGAGCGAGCGAGACAGACATGAGAGAAAGCGAGCGAGCCAGATATGAGTGCGAGCGAGCCAGACATGAGAGCAAGCGAGCGAGCCAGATATGAGAGCAAGCGAGCAAGCCAGATATGAGAGCGAGCCAGATAAGAGAGCGAACCAAACAAGAGCGCAAGGGAGCGAGCCAGATATGAAAGCGAGCGAGACAGACATGAGAGAAAGCGAACGAGCCAGATATGAGTTCGAGCGAGCCAGACATGAGAGCAAGCGAGCGAGCCAGATATGAGAGCAAGCGAGCGAGCCAGATGTGAGAGCGAGCCAGAAAAGAGAGAGAGCCAGACAAGAGAGCAAGCGAGCGAGCCAGATATGAGAGCGAGCGAGCCAGACATGAGAGCGAGCGAGCCAGATAAAAGAGCGTGCCAGACAAGAGAGCCAGCGAGCGAGCCAGATATGAGAGCAAGCAAGCGAGCCTGATGTGAGAGAAAACCAGATAAGAGAGCGAGCCAGACAAGAGAGCAAGCGAGCGAGCCAGATGTGAGAGCGTGTGAGCCAGACATGAGAGCAAGCGAGCCAGACATGAGAGCAAGCGAGCGAGATAGATATGAGAGCGATCGAGCCAGACATAAAAGCAAGCGAGCGAGCCAGATATGAGAGCAAGCGAGCAAGCCAGATATGAGAGCGATCGAGCCAGACATGAGAACAAGCGAGCGAGCCAGATATGAGAGTGAGCGAGCCAGACATGAGAGCAAGCGAGCGAGCCTGATATGAGAGCGAGTGAGCCAGACATGAGAGCAAGCGAGCCAGACATGAGAGCAAGCGAGCGAGATAGATATGAGAGCGATCGAGCCAGACATGAGAACAAGCGAGCGAGCCAGATATGAGAGTGAGCGAGCCAGACATGAGAGCAAGCGAGCGAGCCTGATATGAGAGCGAGTGAGCCAGACATGAGAGCAAGCGAGCCAGACATGAGAGCAAGCGAGCGAGATAGATATGAGAGCGATCGAGCCAGACATAAAAGCAAGCGAGCGAGCCAGATATGAGAGCAAGCGAGCAAGCCAGATATGAGAGCGATCGAGCCAGACATGAGAACAAGCGAGCGAGCCAGATATGAGAGTGAGTGAGCCAGACATGAGAGCAAGCGAGCGAGCCAGACACGAGAGCAAGTGAGCGAGCAAGATATGAGAGCGAGCGAGCCAAACATGAGAGGAAGCGAGCGAGCCAGATATGAGAGCGAGTAAGCCAGACATGAGAGCAAGCGAGCCAGACATGAGAGCAAGCGAGCGAGATAGATATGAGAGCGAGCGAGCCAGACATGAGAGCAAGCGAGCGAGCCAGATGAGAGCAAGCCAGCGAGCCAGTTATGCGAGCGAGCGAGCCAGATAAGAGAGCGAGCCAGACAAGAGAGCAAGTGAGTGAGCCAGATATGAGAGCAAGCGAGCGAGCCAGATATGAGAGCAAGCGAGCGAGCCAGATATGAGAGCGAGCGAGATAAGAGAGCGAGCCAGACAAGAGAGCAAGCGAGCGAGCCAGATATGAGAGCAAGCGAGCGAGCCAGATATGAGAGCAAGCGAGCCAGATAAGAGAGCGAACCAGACAAGAGAGCAAGCGAGCGAGCCAGATATGAGAGCGAGCGAGCCAGACATGAGAGCAAGCGAGCGAGCCAGATATGTGAGCGAGCGAGACAGACATTAGAGCAAGCGAGCGAGCCAGATATGAGAGCGAGGGAGCCAGACATGAGAGCAAGCGAGCGAGCCAGATATGAGAGCGAGCGAGCCAGACATGAGAGCAAGCGAGCAAGCCAGATGAGAGCAAGCGAGCGAGCCAGTTATGTGAGCGAGCGAGCCAGATAAGAGAGCGAGCCAGACAAGAGAGCAAGTGAGCGAGCCAGATATGAGAGCAAGCGAGCGAGCCAGATATGAGAGCAAGCGAGCGAGCCAGATATGAGAGCGAGCGAGAAAAGAGAGCAAGCCAGACAAGAGAGCAAGCGAGCTAGATATGAGAGCAAGCGAGCGAGCCAGATATGAGAGCAAGCGAGTCAGATAAGAGAGCGAACCAGACAAGAGAGCAAGCGAGCGAGCCAGATATGAGAGCGAGACAGACATGAGAGCAAGCGAGCGAGCCAGATATGAGAGCGAGGGAGCCAGACATGAGAGAAAGCGAGCGAGCCTGATGTGAGAGTGAGCGAGCCAGACATGAGAGCAAGCGAGAGAGCCAGATATGAGAGCGAGTGAGCCAGACATGAGAGCAAGTTAGCGAGCAAGATATGAGAGCGAGCGAGCCAGACATGAGAGCAAGCGAGCCAGATATGAAAGCGAGTGAGCCAGGCATGAGAGCAAGCGAGCGAGCAAGATATGAGATCGAGCGAGCCAGAAATGCGAGCAAGTCAGATAAGAGAGCAAGCCAGACAAGAGAGCAAGTGAGCGAGCCAGATATGAGAGCAAGCGAGCGAGCCAGATATGAGAGCAAGCGAGCGAGCCAGATATGAGAGCGAGCGAGATAAGAGAGCGAGCCAGACAAGAGAGCAAGCGAGCGAGCCAGATTTGAGAGCAAGCGAGCGAGCCAGATATGAGAGCGAGCGAGCCAGACATGAGAGCAAGCGAGCGAGCCAGATATGAAAGCGAGTCAGACATATGAGCAAGCGAGCGAGCAAGACATGAGAGCGAGCCAGATAAGAGAGCGAACCAGACAAGAGAGCAAGTGAGCGAGCCAGATATGAGAGCGAGCGAGCCAGACATGAGAGCAAGCGAGCGAGCCAGATATGAGAGCGAGCGAGCCAGACATGAGAGCAAGCGAGCGAGGAAGATATGAGAGTGAGCGAGCCAGACATGAGAGCAAGTGAGCGAGCCAGATATGAGAGCAAGCGAGCCAGACATGAGAGCAAGCGAGCGAGATAGATATGAGAGCGATCGAGCCAGACATAAGAGCAAGCGAGCGAGCCAGATATGAGAGCGAGCGAGCCAGACATGAGATCAAGCGAGCGAGCCAGATATGAGAGCGAGCGAGCCAGACATAAGAGCAAGCGAGAGAGCAAGATATGAGAGCGAGCGAGCCAGACAAGAGAGCAAGCAAGCGAGCCAGATATGAGAGCGAGTGAGCCAGACATGAGAGCAAGCGAGCGAGCAAGATATGAGATCGAGCGAGCCAGATATGCGAGCAAGTCAGATAAGAGAGCGAGCCAGACAAGAGAGCAAGTGAGCGAGCCAGATATGAGAGCAAGCGAGCGAGCCAGATATGAGAGCAAGCGAGCAAGCCAGATATGAGAGCGAGCGAGATAAGAGAGCGAGCCAGACAAGAGAGCAAGCGAGCGAGCCAGATATGAAAGCAAGCGAGCGAGCCAGATATGAGAGCAAGCGAGCCAGATAAGAGAGCGAACCAGACAAGAGAGCAAGCGAGCGAGCCAGATATGAGAGCGAGCGAGCCAGACATGAGAGCAAGCGAGCGAGCTAGATATCAGAGCGAGCGAGCCAGACATGAGAGCAAGTGAGCGAGCCAGATATGAGAGCGAGCGAGCCAGACATGAGAGCAAGCGAGCGAGCAAGATATGAGAGCGAGCCAGATATGAGAGCAAGCGAGCGAGCCAGATATGAGAGCGAGAGAGATAAGAGAGCGAGCCAGACAAGAGAGCAAGCGAGCGAGCCAGATATGAGAGCGAGCGAGCCAGACATGAGAGCAAGCGAGCGAGCCAGATATGAGAGCGAGCGAGCCAGACATGAGAGCAAGCGAGCGAGCCAGATATGAGAGCGAGCGAGACAGACATGAGAGCAAGCGAGCGAGCAAGATATGAGAGCGAGTGAGCCAGACATGAGAGCAAGCGAGCGAGCCAGATATGAGAGCGAGTGAGCCAGACATGAGAGCAAGCCAGCGAGAAAGACATGAGATCGAGCGAACCAGATATGCGAGCGAGCCAGATAAGAGAGTGAGCCAGTTATGCGAGCGAGCCAGATAAGAGAGCGAGCCAGACAAGAGAGCAAGTGAGCGAGCCAGATATGAGAGCAAGCGAGCGAGCCAGATATGAGAGCGAGCGAGATAAGAGAGCGAGTCAGACAAGAGAGCAAGCGAGCGAGCCAGATATGAGAGCAAGTGAGCGAGCCAGATATGAGAGCAAGCGAGCCAGATAAGAGAGCTAACTAGACAAGAGAGCAAGCGAGCGAGCCAGATATGAGAGCGAGCGAGCCAGACATGAGAGCAAGCGAGCGAGCCAGATATGAGAGCGAGGGAGCCAGACATGAGAGCAAGCGAGCGAGCCAGATATGAGAGTGAGCGAGCCAGACATGAGAGCAAGCGAGCGAGCCAGATATGAGAGCGAGCGAGCCAGACATGAGAGCAAGCTAGCGAGCAAGATATGAGAGCGAGCGAGCCAGACATGAGAGCAAGCGAGCCAGATATGAGAGCGAGTGAGCCAGACATGAGAGCAAGCGAGCGAGCAAGATATGAGATCGAGCGAGCCAGATATGCGAGCAAGTCAGATAAGAGAGCGAGCCAGACAAGAGAGCAAGTGAGCGAGCCAGATATGAGAGCAAGCGAGCAAGCCAGATATGAGAGCGAGCGAGCGAGCAAGATATGAGAGCGAGCGAGATAAGAGAGCGAGCCAGACAAGAGAGCAAGCGAGCGAGCCAGATATGAGAGCGAGCGAGCCAGACATGAGAGCAAGCGAGCGAGCCAGATGAGCAAGCGAGCGAGCCAGTTATGCGAGCGAGCGAGCCAGATAAGAGAGCGAGCCAGACAAGAGAGCAAGTGAGCGAGCCAGATATGAGAGCAAGTGAGCGAGCCAGATATGAGAGCAAGCGAGCGAGCCAGATATGAGAGCGAGCGAGATAAGAGAGCGAGCCAGACAAGAGAGCAAGCGAGCGAGCAAGATATGAGAGTGAGCGAGCCAGACATGAGAGCAAGCGAGCGAGCCAGATAAGAGAGTGAGCCAGACAAGAGAGCAAGCGAGCGAGCCAGATATGCGAGCGAGCGAGCCAGATATGAGAGTGAGCGAGCCAGACATGAGAGCAAGCGAGCGAGCCAGATATGAGAGCGAGTGAGCCAGACATGAGAGCAAGCGAGCCAGACATGAGAGCAAGCGAGCGAGATAGATATGAGAGCGATCGAGCCAGACATAAAAGCAAGCGAGCGAGCCAGATATGAGAGCAAGCGAGCCAGACATGAGAGCAAGCGAGCAAGCCAGATATGAGAGCGATCGAGCCAGAAATGAGAACAAGCGAGCGAGCCAGATATGAGAGTGAGTGAGCCAGACATGAGAGCAAGCGAGCGAGCCAGACACGAGAGCAAGCGAGCGAGCAAGATATGAGAGCGAGCGAGCCAGACATGAGAGGAAGCGAGCGAGCCAGATATGAGAGCGAGTGAGCCAGACATGAGAGCAAGCGAGCCAGACATGAGAGCAAGCGAGCGAGATAGATATGAGAGCGATCGAGCCAGACATAAGAGCAAGCGAGCGAGCCAGATATGAGAGCGAGCGAGCCAGACATGAGAGCAAGCGAGCGAGCCAGATGAGAGCAAGCCAGCAAGCCAGTTATGCGAGCGAGCGAGCCAGATAAGAGAGTGAGCCAGACAAGAGAGCAAGTGAGTGAGCCAGATATGAGAGCAAGCGAGCAAGCCAGATATGAGAGCAAGCGAGCGAGCCAGATATGAGAGCAAGCGAGCGAGCCAGATATGAGAGCGAGCGAGATAAGAGAGCGAGTCAGACAAGAGAGCAAGCGAGCAAACCAGATATGAGAGCAAGCGAGCGAGCCAGATATGAGAGCAAGCGAGCCAGATAAGAGAGCTAACCAGACAAGAGAGCAAGCGAGCGAGCCAGATATGAGAGCGAGCGAGCCAGACATGAGAGCAAGCGAGCGAGCCAGATATGAGAGCGAGGGAGCCAGATAAGAAAGTGAGCCAGACAAGAGAGCAAGCAAGCGAGTCAGATATGAGAGCAAGTGAGCGAGCCAGATATGAGAGTGAGCGAGCCAGACATGAGATTAAGCGAGCGAGCCAGATATGAGAGCAAGCGAGCAAGCCAGATATGAGAGCGAGCAAGATAAGAGAGCAAACCAGACAAGAGCGCAAGCGAGCGAGCCAGATATGAGAGCGAGCGAGACAGACATGAGAGAAAGTGAGCGAGCCAGATATGAGTGCGAGCGAGCCAGACATGAGAGCAAGCGAGCGAGCCAGATCTGAGACCAAGCGAGTAAGGCAGATATGAGAGCGTGCCAGATAATAGAGTGAACAAGATAAGAGCGCAAGCGAGCGAGCCAGATATGAGAGCAAGCGAGACAGACATGAGAGAAAGCGAGCGAGCCAGACATGAGAGCGAGCGAGCCAGACATGAGAGCAAGCGAGCGAGCCAGATATGAGAGCGAGCCATACATGAGCGCAAGCGAGCGAGCCAGATATGAGAGCGAGCGAGCCAGATAAGAAAGCGAGCCAGACCAGAGAGCAAGCGAGCGAGCCAGATATGAGAGCAAGCGAGCGAGCCAGATATGAGAGCGAGCGAGCCAGACATGAGAGCAAGCGAGCGAGCCAGATATGAGAGCAAGCGAGCAAGCCAGATATGAGAGCGAGCCAGATAAGAGAGCCAACCAGACAAGAGCGCAAGGGAGCGAGCCAGATATGAGAGCGAGCGAGACAGACATGAGAGAAAGCGAGCGAGCCAGATATGAGTGCGAGCGAGCCAGACATGAGAGCAAGCGAGCGAGCCAGATATGAGAGCAAGCGAGCAAGCCAGATATGAGAGCGAGCCAGATAAGAGAGCGAACCAAACAAGAGCGCAAGGGAGCGAGCCAGATATGAAAGCGAGCGAGACAGACATGAGAGAAAGCGAACGAGCCAGATATGAGTTCGAGCGAGCCAGACATGAGAGCAAGCGAGCGAGCCAGATATGAGAGCAAGCGAGCGAGCCAGATGTGAGAGCGAGCCAGAAAAGAAAGAGAGCCAGACAAGAGAGCAAGCGAGCGAGCCAGATATGAGAGCGAGCGAGCCAGACATGAGAGCGAGCGAGCCAGATAAAAGAGCGTGCCAGACAAGAGAGCCAGCGAGCGAGCCAGATATGAGAGCAAGCAAGCGAGCCTGATGTGAGAGAAAACCAGATAAGAGAGCGAGCCAGACAAGAGAGCAAGCGAGCGAGCCAGATGTGAGAGCGTGTGAGCCAGACATGAGAGCAAGCAAGCCAGACATGAGAGCAAGCGAGCGAGATAGATATGAGAGCGATCGAGCCAGACATAAAAGCAAGCGAGCGAGCCAGATATGAGAGCAAGCGAGCAAGCCAGATATGAGAGCGATCGAGCCAGACATGAGAACAAGCGAGCGAGCCAGATATGAGAGTGAGCGAGCCAGACATGAGAGCAAGCGAGCGAGCCTGATATGAGAGCGAGTGAGCCAGACATGAGAGCAAGCGAGCCAGACATGAGAGCAAGCGAGCGAGATAGATATGAGAGCGATCGAGCCAGACATAAAAGCAAACGAGCGAGCCAGATATGAGAGCAAGCGAGCAAGCCAGATATGAGAGCGATCGAGCCAGACATGAGAACAAGCGAGCGAGCCAGATATGAGAGTGAGTGAGCCAGACATGAGAGCAAGCGAGCGAGCCAGACACGAGAGCAAGCGAGCGAGCAAGATATGAGAGCGAGCGAGCCAGACATGAGAGGAAGCGAGCGAGCCAGATATGAGAGCGAGTAAGCCAGACATGAGAGCAAGCGAGCCAGACATGAGAGCAAGCGAGCGAGATAGATATGAGAGCGAGCGAGCCAGACATGAGAGCAAGCGAGCGAGCCAGATGAGAGCAAGCCAGCGAGCCAGTTATGCGAGCGAGCGAGCCAGATAAGAGAGCGAGCCAGACAAGAGAGCAAGTGAGTGAGCCAGATATGAGAGCAAGCGAGCGAGCCAGATATGAGAGCAAGCGAGCGAGCCAGATATGAGAGCGAGCGAGATAAGAGAGCGAGCCAGACAAGAGAGCAAGCGAGCGAGCCAGATATGAGAGCAAGCGAGCGAGCCAGATATGAGAGCAAGCGAGCCAGATAAGAGAGCGAACCAGACAAGAGAGCAAGCGAGCGAGCCAGATATGAGAGCGAGCGAGCCAGACATGAGAGCAAGCGAGCGAGCCAGATATGTGAGCGAGCGAGACAGACATTAGAGCAAGCGAGCGAGCCAGATATGAGAGCGAGGGAGCCAGACATGAGAGCAAGCGAGCGAGCCAGATATGAGAGCGAGCGAGCCAGACATGAGAGCAAGCGAGCAAGCCAGATGAGAGCAAGCGAGCGAGCCAGTTATGTGAGCGAGCGAGCCAGATAAGAGAGCGAGCCAGACAAGAGAGCAAGTGAGCGAGCCAGATATGAGAGCAAGCGAGCGAGCCAGATATGAGAGCAAGCGAGCGAGCCAGATATGAGAGCGAGCGAGAAAAGAGAGCAAGCCAGACAAGAGAGCAAGCGAGCTAGATATGAGAGCAAGCGAGCGAGCCAGATATGAGAGCAAGCGAGTCAGATAAGAGAGCGAACCAGACAAGAGAGCAAGCGAGCGAGCCAGATATGAGAGCGAGACAGACATGAGAGCAAGCGAGCGAGCCAGATATGAGAGCGAGGGAGCCAGACATGAGAGAAAGCGAGCGAGCCAGATGTGAGAGTGAGCGAGCCAGACATGAGAGCAAGCGAGAGAGCCAGATATGAGAGCGAGCGAGCCAGACATGAGAGCAAGCTAGCGAGCAAGATATGAGAGCGAGCGAGCCAGACATGAGAGCAAGCGAGCCAGATATGAAAGCGAGTGAGCCAGGCATGAGAGCAAGCGAGCGAGCAAGATATGAGATCGAGCGAGCCAGAAATGCGAGCAAGTCAGATAAGAGAGCAAGCCAGACAAGAGAGCAAGTGAGCGAGCCAGATATGAGAGCAAGCGAGCGAGCCAGATATGAGAGCAAGCGAGCGAGCCAGATATGAGAGCGAGCGAGATAAGAGAGCGAGCCAGACAAGAGTGCAAGCGAGCGAGCCAGATTTGAGAGCAAGCGAGCGAGCCAGATATGAGAGCGAGCGAGCCAGACATGAGAGCAAGCGAGCGAGCCAGATATGAAAGCGAGTCAGACATATGAGCAAGCGAGCGAGCAAGACATGAGAGCGAGCCAGATAAGAGAGCGAACCAGACAAGAGAGCAAGCGAGCGAGCCAGATATGAGAGCGAGCGAGCCAGACATGAGAGCAAGCGAGCGAGCCAGATATGAGAGCGAGCGAGCCAGACATGAGAGCAAGCGAGCGAGGAAGATATGAGAGTGAGCGAGCCAGACATGAGAGCAAGTGAGCGAGCCAGATATGAGAGCAAGCGAGCCAGACATGAGAGCAAGCGAGCGAGATAGATATGAGAGCGATCGAGCCAGACATAAGAGCAAGCGAGCGAGCCAGATATGAGAGCGAGCGAGCCAGACATGAGATCAAGCGAGCGAGCCAGATATGAGAGCGAGCGAGCCAGACATAAGAGCAAGCGAGAGAGCAAGATATGAGAGCGAGCGAGCCAGACAAGAGAGCAAGCAAGCGAGCCAGATATGAGAGCGAGTGAGCCAGACATGAGAGCAAGCGAGCGAGCAAGATATGAGATCGAGCGAGCCAGATATGCGAGCAAGTCAGATAAGAGAGCGAGCCAGACAAGAGAGCAAGTGAGCGAGCCAGATATGAGAGCAAGCGAGCGAGCCAGATATGAGAGCAAGCGAGCGAGCCAGATATGAGAGCGAGCGAGATAAGAGAGCGAGCCAGACAAGAGAGCAAGCGAGCGAGCCAGATATGAAAGCAAGCGAGCGAGCCAGATATGAGAGCAAGCGAGCCAGATAAGAGAGCGAACCAGACAAGAGAGCAAGCGAGCGAGCCAGATATGAGAGCGAGCGAGCCAGACATGAGAGCAAGCGAGCGAGCTAGATATCAGAGCGAGCGAGCCAGACATGATAGCAAGCGAGCGAGCCAGATATGAGAGCGAGCGAGCCAGACATGAGAGCAAGCGAGCGAGCAAGATATGAGAGCGAGCCAGATATGAGAGCAAGCGAGCGAGCCAGATATGAGAGCGAGAGAGATAAGAGAGCGAGCCAGACAAGAGAGCAAGCGAGCGAGCCAGATATGAGAGCGAGCGAGCCAGACATGAGAGCAAGCGAGCGAGCCAGATATGAGAGCGAGCGAGCCAGACATGAGAGCAAGCGAGCGAGCCAGATATGAGAGCGAGCGAGACAGACATGAGAGCAAGCGAGCGAGCAAGATATGAGAGCGAGTGAGCCAGACATGAGAGCAAGCGAGCGAGCCAGATATGAGAGCGAGTGAGCCAGACATGAGAGCAAGCCAGCGAGAAAGATATGAGATCGAGCGAACCAGATATGCGAGCGAGCCAGATAAGAGAGTGAGCCAGTTATGCGAGCGAGCCAGATAAGAGAGCGAGCCAGACAAGAGAGCAAGTGAGCGAGCCAGATATGAGAGCAAGCGAGCGAGCCAGATATGAGAGCGAGCGAGATAAGAGAGCGAGTCAGACAAGAGAGCAAGCGAGCGAGCCAGATATGAGAGCAAGTGAGCGAGCCAGATATGAGAGCAAGCGAGCCAGATAAGAGAGCTAACCAGACAAGAGAGCAAGCGAGCGAGCAAGATATGAGAGCGAGCGAGCCAGACATGAGAGCAAGCGAGCGAGCCAGATATGAGAGCGAGGGAGCCAGACATGAGAGCAAGCGAGCGAGCCAGATATGAGAGTGAGCGAGCCAGACATGAGAGCAAGCGAGCGAGCCAGATATGAGAGCGAGCGAGCCAGACATGAGAGCAAGCTAGCGAGCAAGATATGAGAGCGAGCGAGCCAGACATGAGAGCAAGCGAGCCAGATATGAGAGCGAGTGAGCCAGACATGAGAGCAAGCGAGCGAGCAAGATATGAGATCGAGCGAGCCAGATATGCGAGCAAGTCAGATAAGAGAGCGAGCCAGACAAGAGAGCAAGTGAGCGAGCCAGATATGAGAGCAAGCGAGCAAGCCAGATATGAGAGCGAGCGAGCGAGCAAGATATGAGAGCGAGCGAGATAAGAGAGCGAGCCAGACAAGAGAGCAAGCGAGCGAGCCAGATATGAGAGCAAGCGAGCGAGCCAGATATGAGAGCGAGCGAGCCAGACATGAGAGCAAGCGAGCGAGCCAGATGAGCAAGCGAGCGAGCCAGTTATGCGAGCGAGCGAGCCAGATAAGAGAGCGAGCCAGACAAGAGAGCAAGTGAGCGAGCCAGATATGAGAGCAAGTGAGCGAGCCAGATATGAGAGCAAGCGAGCGAGCCAGATATGAGAGCGAGCGAGATAAGAGAGCGAGCCAGACAAGAGAGCAAGCGAGCGAGCAAGATATGAGAGTGAGCGAGCGAGCAAGATATGAGAGTGAGCGAGCCAGACATGAGAGCAAGCGAGCGAGCCAGATAAGAGAGTGAGCCAGACAAGAGAGCAAGCGAGCGAGCCAGATATGCGAGCGAGCGAGCCAGATATGAGAGTGAGCGAGCCAGACATGAGAGCAAGCGAGCGAGCCAGATATGAGAGCGAGTGAGCCAGACATGAGAGCAAGCGAGCCAGACATGAGAGCAAGCGAGCGAGATAGATATGAGAGCGATCGAGCCAGACATAAAAGCAAGCGAGCGAGCCAGATATGAGAGCAAGCGAGCCAGACATGAGAGCAAGCGAGCAAGCCAGATATGAGAGCGATCGAGCCAGACATGAGAACAAGCGAGCGAGCCAGATATGAGAGTGAGTGAGCCAGACATGAGAGCAAGCGAGCGAGCCAGACACGAGAGCAAGCGAGCGAGCAAGATATGAGAGCGAGCGAGCCAGACATGAGAGGAAGCGAGCGAGCCAGATATGAGAGCGAGTGAGCCAGACATGAGAGCAAGCGAGCCAGACATGAGAGCAAGCGAGCGAGATAGATATGAGAGCGATCGAGCCAGACATAAGAGCAAGCGAGCGAGCCAGATATGAGAGCGAGCGAGCCAGACATGAGAGCAAGCGAGCGAGCCAGATGAGAGCAAGCCAGCAAGCCAGTTATGCGAGCGAGCGAGCCAGATAAGAGAGTGAGCCAGACAAGAGAGCAAGTGAGTGAGCCAGATATGAGAGCAAGCGAGCGAGCCAGATATGAGAGCAAGCGAGCGAGCCAGATATGAGAGCAAGCGAGCGAGCCAGATATGAGAGCGAGCGAGATAAGAGAGCGAGTCAGACAAGAGAGCAAGCGAGCAAACCAGATATGAGAGCAAGCGAGCGAGCCAGATATGAGAGCAAGCGAGCCAGATAAGAGAGCTAACCAGACAAGAGAGCAAGCGAGCGAGCCAGATATGAGAGCGAGCGAGCCAGACATGAGAGCAAGCGAGCGAGCCAGATATGAGAGCGAGGGAGCCAGACATGAGAGCAAGCGAGCGAGCCAGATATGAGAGTGAGCGAGCCAGACATGAGAGCAAGCGAGCGAGCCAGATATGAGAGCAAGCGAGCCAGACATGAGAGCAAGCTAGCGAGCAAGATATGAGAGCGAGCGAGCCAGACATGAGAGCAAGCGAGCGAGACAGATATGAGAGCGAGCGAGATAAGAGAGCGAGCCAGACAAGAGAGCAAGCGAGCGAGCCAGATATGAAAGCAAGCGAGCGAGCCAGATATGAGAGCAAGCGAGCCAGATAAGAGAGCGAACCAGACAAGAGAGCAAGCGAGCGAGCCAGATATGAGAGCGAGCGAGCCAGACATGAGAGCAAGCGAGCGAGCTAGATATCAGAGCGAGCGAGCCAGACATGAGAGCAAGCGAGCGAGCCAGATATGAGAGCGAGCGAGCCAGACATGAGAGCAAGCGAGCGAGCAAGATATGAGAGCGAGCCAGATATGAGAGCAAGCGAGCGAGCCAGATATGAGAGCGAGAGAGATAAGAGAGCGAGCCAGACAAGAGAGCAAGCGAGCGAGCCAGATATGAGAGCGAGCGAGCCAGACATGAGAGCAAGCGAGCGAGCCAGATATGAGAGCGAGCGAGCCAGACATGAGAGCAAGCGAGCGAGCAAGATATGAGAGCGAGTGAGCCAGACATGAGAGCAAGCCAGCGAGAAAGATATGAGATCGAGCGAACCAGATATGCGAGCGAGCCAGATAAGAGAGCAAGCGAGCGAGCAAGATATGAGAGCGAGCCAGATATGAGAGCAAGCGAGCGAGCCAGATATGAGAGCGAGAGAGATAAGAGAGCGAGCCAGACAAGAGAGCAAGCGAGCGAGCCAGATATGAGAGCGAGCGAGCCAGACATGAGAGCAAGCGAGCGAGCCAGATATGAGAGCGAGCGAGCCAGACATGAGAGCAAGCGAGCGAGCCAGATATGAGAGCGAGCGAGACAGACATGAGAGCAAGCGAGCGAGCAAGATATGAGAGCGAGTGAGCCAGACATGAGAGCAAGCGAGCGAGCCAGATATGAGAGCGAGTGAGCCAGACATGAGAGCAAGCCAGCGAGAAAGATATGAGATCGAGCGAACCAGATATGCGAGCGAGCCAGATAAGAGAGTGAGCCAGTTATGCGAGCGAGCCAGATAAGAGAGCGAGCCAGACAAGAGAGCAAGTGAGCGAGCCAGATATGAGAGCAAGCGAGCGAGCCAGATATGAGAGCGAGCGAGATAAGAGAGCGAGTCAGACAAGAGAGCAAGCGAGCGAGCCAGATATGAGAGCGAGCGAGCCAGACATGAGAGCAAGCGAGCGAGCTAGATATCAGAGCGAGCGAGCCAGACATGAGAGCAAGCGAGCGAGCCAGATATGAGAGCGAGCGAGCCAGACATGAGAGCAAGCGAGCGAGCAAGATATGAGAGCGAGCCAGATATGAGAGCAAGCGAGCGAGCCAGATATGAGAGCGAGAGAGATAAGAGAGCGAGCCAGACAAGAGAGCAAGCGAGCGAGCCAGATATGAGAGCGAGCGAGCCAGACATGAGAGCAAGCGAGCGAGCCAGATATGAGAGCGAGCGAGCCAGACATGAGAGCAAGCGAGCGAGCCAGATATGAGAGCGAGCGAGACAGACATGAGAGCAAGCGAGCGAGCAAGATATGAGAGCGAGTGAGCCAGACATGAGAGCAAGCCAGCGAGAAAGATATGAGATCGAGCGAACCAGATATGCGAGCGAGCCAGATAAGAGAGTGAGCCAGTTATGCGAGCGAGCCAGATAAGAGAGCGAGCCAGACAAGAGAGCAAGTGAGCGAGCCAGATATGAGAGCAAGCGAGCGAGCCAGATATGAGAGCGAGCGAGATAAGAGAGCGAGTCAGACAAGAGAGCAAGCGAGCGAGCCAGATATGAGAGCAAGTGAGCGAGCCAGATATGAGAGCAGGCGAGCCAGATAAGAGAGCTAACCAGACAAGAGAGCAAGCGAGCGAGCCAGATATGAGAGCGAGCGAGCCAGACATGAGAGCAAGCGAGCGAGCCAGATATGAGAGCGAGGGAGCCAGACATGAGAGCAAGCGAGCGAGCCAGATATGAGAGTGAGCGAGCCAGACATGAGAGCAAGCGAGCGAGCCAGATATGAGAGCGAGCGAGCCAGACATGAGAGCAAGCTAGCGAGCAAGATATGAGAGCGAGCGAGCCAGACATGAGAGCAAGCGAGCGAGCAAGATATGAGATCGAGCTAGCCAGATATGCGAGCAAGTCAGATAAGAGAGCGAGCCAGACAAGAGAGCAAGTGAGCGAGCCAGATATGAGAGCAAGCGAGCAAGCCAGATATGAGAGCGAGCGAGCGAGCAAGATATGAGAGCGAGCGAGATAAGAGAGCGAGCCAGACAAGAGAGCAAGCGAGCGAGCCAGATATGAGAGCAAGCGAGCGAGCCAGATATGAGATCGAGCGAGCCAGACATGAGAGCAAGCGAGCGAGCCAGATGAGCAAGCGAGCGAGCCAGTTATGCGAGCGAGCGAGCCAGATAAGAGAGCGAGCCAGACAAGAGAGCAAGTGAGCGAGCCAGATATGAGAGCAAGTGAGCGAGCCAGATATGAGAGCAAGCGAGCGAGCCAGAAAGGAGAGCGAGCGAGATAAGAGAGCGAGCCAGACAAGAGAGCAAGCGAGCGAGCAAGATATGGAAGTGAGCGAGCGAGCAAGATATGAGAGTGAGCGAGCCAGACATGAGAGCAAGCGAGCGAGCCAGATAAGAGAGTGAGCCAGACAAGAGAGCAAGCGAGCGAGCCAGATATGCGAGCGAGCGAGCCAGATATGAGAGTGAGCGAGCCAGACATGAGAGCAACGAGCGAGCCAGATATGAGAGCGAGTGAGCCAGACATGAGAGCAAGCGAGCCAGACATGAGAGCAAGCGAGCGAGATAGATATGAGAGCGATCGAGCCAGACATAAAAGCAAGCGAGCGAGCCAGATATGAGAGCAAGCGAGCCAGACATGAGAGCAAGCGAGCAAGCCAGATATGAGAGCGATCGAGCCAGACATGAGAACAAGCGAGCGAGCCAGATATGAGAGTGAGTGAGCCAGACATGAGAGCAAGCGAGCGAGCCAGACACGAGAGCAAGCGAGCGAGCAAGATATGAGAGCGAGCGAGCCAGACATGAGAGGAAGCGAGCGAGCCAGATATGAGAGCGAGTGAGCCAGACATGAGAGCAAGCGAGCCAGACATGAGAGCAAGCGAGCGAGATAGATATGAGAGCGATCGAGCCAGACATAAGAGCAAGCGAGCGAGCCAGATATGAGAGCAAGTGAGCGAGCCAGATATGAGAGCAAGCGAGCGAGCCAGATATGAGAGCGAGCGAGATAAGAGAGCGAGCCAGACAAGAGAGCAAGCGAGCGAGCAAGATATGAGAGTGAGCGAGCGAGCAAGATATGAGAGTGAGCGAGCCAGACATGAGAGCAAGCGAGCGAGCCAGATAAGAGAGTGAGCCAGACAAGAGAGCAAGCGAGCGAGCCAGATATGCGAGCGAGCGAGCCAGATATGAGAGTGAGCGAGCCAGACATGAGAGCAAGCGAGCGAGCCAGATATGAGAGCGAGTGAGCCAGACATGAGAGCAAGCGAGCCAGACATGAGAGCAAGCGAGCGAGATAGATATGAGAGCGATCGAGCCAGACATAAAAGCAAGCGAGCGAGCCAGATATGAGAGCAAGCGAGCCAGACATGAGAGCAAGCGAGCAAGCCAGATATGAGAGCGATCGAGCCAGACATGAGAACAAGCGAGCGAGCCAGATATGAGAGTGAGTGAGCCAGACATGAGAGCAAGCGAGCGAGCCAGACACGAGAGCAAGCGAGCGAGCAAGATATGAGAGCGAGCGAGCCAGACATGAGAGGAAGCGAGCGAGCCAGATATGAGAGCGAGTGAGCCAGACATGAGAGCAAGCGAGCCAGACATGAGAGCAAGCGAGCGAGATAGATATGAGAGCGATCGAGCCAGACATAAGAGCAAGCGAGCGAGCCAGATATGAGAGCGAGCGAGCCAGACATGAGAGCAAGCGAGCGAGCCAGATGAGAGCAAGCCAGCAAGCCAGTTATGCGAGCGAGCGAGCCAGATAAGAGAGTGAGCCAGACAAGAGAGCAAGTGAGTGAGCCAGATATGAGAGCAAGCGAGCGAGCCAGATATGAGAGCAAGCGAGCGAGCCAGATATGAGAGCAAGCGAGCGAGCCAGATATGAGAGCGAGCGAGATAAGAGAGCGAGTCAGACAAGAGAGCAAGCGAGCAAACCAGATATGAGAGCAAGCGAGCGAGCCAGATATGAGAGCAAGCGAGCCAGATAAGAGAGCTAACCAGACAAGAGAGCAAGCGAGCGAGCCAGATATGAGAGCGAGCGAGCCAGACATGAGAGCAAGCGAGCGAGCCAGATATGAGAGCGAGGGAGCCAGACATGAGAGCAAGCGAGCGAGCCAGATATGAGAGTGAGCGAGCCAGACATGAGAGCAAGCGAGCGAGCCAGATATGAGAGCAAGCGAGCCAGACATGAGAGCAAGCTAGCGAGCAAGATATGAGAGCGAGCGAGCCAGACATGAGAGCAAGCGAGCGAGACAGATATGAGAGCGAGCGAGATAAGAGAGCGAGCCAGACAAGAGAGCAAGCGAGCGAGCCAGATATGAAAGCAAGCGAGCGAGCCAGATATGAGAGCAAGCGAGCCAGATAAGAGAGCGAACCAGACAAGAGAGCAAGCGAGCGAGCCAGATATGAGAGCGAGCGAGCCAGACATGAGAGCAAGCGAGCGAGCTAGATATCAGAGCGAGCGAGCCAGACATGAGAGCAAGCGAGCGAGCCAGATATGAGAGCGAGCGAGCCAGACATGAGAGCAAGCGAGCGAGCAAGATATGAGAGCGAGCCAGATATGAGAGCAAGCGAGCGAGCCAGATATGAGAGCGAGAGAGATAAGAGAGCGAGCCAGACAAGAGAGCAAGCGAGCGAGCCAGATATGAGAGCGAGCGAGCCAGACATGAGAGCAAGCGAGCGAGCCAGATATGAGAGCGAGCGAGCCAGACATGAGAGCAAGCGAGCGAGCAAGATATGAGAGCGAGTGAGCCAGACATGAGAGCAAGCCAGCGAGAAAGATATGAGATCGAGCGAACCAGATATGCGAGCGAGCCAGATAAGAGAGCAAGCGAGCGAGCAAGATATGAGAGCGAGCCAGATATGAGAGCAAGCGAGCGAGCCAGATATGAGAGCGAGAGAGATAAGAGAGCGAGCCAGACAAGAGAGCAAGCGATCGAGCCAGATATGAGAGCGAGCGAGCCAGACATGAGAGCAAGCGAGCGAGCCAGATATGAGAGCGAGCGAGCCAGACATGAGAGCAAGCGAGCGAGCCAGATATGAGAGCGAGCGAGACAGACATGAGAGCAAGCGAGCGAGCAAGATATGAGAGCGAGTGAGCCAGACATGAGAGCAAGCGAGCGAGCCAGATATGAGAGCGAGTGAGCCAGACATGAGAGCAAGCCAGCGAGAAAGATATGAGATCGAGCGAACCAGATATGCGAGCGAGCCATATAAGAGAGTGAGCCAGTTATGCGAGCGAGCCAGATAAGAGAGCGAGCCAGACAAGAGAGCAAGTGAGCGAGCCAGATATGAGAGCAAGCGAGCGAGCCAGATATGAGAGCGAGCGAGATAAGAGAGCGAGTCAGACAAGAGAGCAAGCGAGCGAGCCAGATATGAGAGCGAGCGAGCCAGACATGAGAGCAAGCGAGCGAGCTAGATATCAGAGCGAGCGAGCCAGACATGAGAGCAAGCGAGCGAGCCAGATATGAGAGCGAGCGAGCCAGACATGAGAGCAAGCGAGCGAGCAAGATATGAGAGCGAGCCAGATATGAGAGCAAGCGAGCGAGCCAGATATGAGAGCGAGAGAGATAAGAGAGCGAGCCAGACAAGAGAGCAAGCGAGCGAGCCAGATATGAGAGCGAGCGAGCCAGACATGAGAGCAAGCGAGCGAGCCAGATATGAGAGCGAGCGAGCCAGACATGAGAGCAAGCGAGCGAGCCAGATATGAGAGCGAGCGAGACAGACATGAGAGCAAGCGAGCGAGCAAGATATGAGAGCGAGTGAGCCAGACATGAGAGCAAGCCAGCGAGAAAGATATGAGATCGAGCGAACCAGATATGCGAGCGAGCCAGATAAGAGAGTGAGCCAGTTATGCGAGCGAGCCAGATAAGAGAGCGAGCCAGACAAGAGAGCAAGTGAGCGAGCCAGATATGAGAGCAAGCGAGCGAGCCAGATATGAGAGCGAGCGAGATAAGAGAGCGAGTCAGACAAGAGAGCAAGCGAGCGAGCCAGATATGAGAGCAAGTGAGCGAGCCAGATATGAGAGCAGGCGAGCCAGATAAGAGAGCTAACCAGACAAGAGAGCAAGCGAGCGAGCCAGATATGAGAGCGAGCGAGCCAGACATGAGAGCAAGCGAGCGAGCCAGATATGAGAGCGAGGGAGCCAGACATGAGAGCAAGCGAGCGAGCCAGATATGAGAGTGAGCGAGCCAGACATGAGAGCAAGCGAGCGAGCCAGATATGAGAGCGAGCGAGCCAGACATGAGAGCAAGCTAGCGAGCAAGATATGAGAGCGAGCGAGCCAGACATGAGAGCAAGCGAGCGAGCAAGATATGAGATCGAGCGAGCCAGATATGCGAGCAAGTCAGATAAGAGAGCGAGCCAGACAAGAGAGCAATTGAGCGAGCCAGATATGAGAGCAAGCGAGCAAGCCAGATATGAGAGCGAGCGAGCGAGCAAGATATGAGAGCGAGCGAGATAAGAGAGCGAGCCAGACAAGAGAGCAAGCGAGCGAGCCAGATATGAGAGCAAGCGAGCGAGCCAGATATGAGATCGAGCGAGCCAGACATGAGAGCAAGCGAGCGAGCCAGATGAGCAAGCGAGCGAGCCAGTTATGCGAGCGAGCGAGCCAGATAAGAGAGCGAGCCAGACAAGAGAGCAAGTGAGCGAGCCAGATATGAGAGCAAGTGAGCGAGCCAGATATGAGAGCAAGCGAGCGAGCCAGAAATGAGAGCGAGCGAGATAAGAGAGCGAGCCAGACAAGAGAGCAAGCGAGCGAGCAAGATATGGAAGTGAGCGAGCGAGCAAGATATGAGAGTGAGCGAGCCAGACATGAGAGCAAGCGAGCGAGCCAGATAAGAGAGTGAGCCAGACAAGAGAGCAAGCGAGCGAGCCAGATATGCGAGCGAGCGAGCCAGATATGAGAGTGAGCGAGCCAGACATGAGAGCAAGCGAGCGAGCCAGATATGAGAGCGAGTGAGCCAGACATGAGAGCAAGCGAGCCAGACATGAGAGCAAGCGAGCGAGATAGATATGAGAGCGATCGAGCCAGACATAAAAGCAAGCGAGCGAGCCAGATATGAGAGCAAGCGAGCCAGACATGAGAGCAAGCGAGCAAGCCAGATATGAGAGCGATCGAGCCAGACATGAGAACAAGCGAGCGAGCCAGATATGAGAGTGAGTGAGCCAGACATGAGAGCAAGCGAGCGAGCCAGACACGAGAGCAAGCGAGCGAGCAAGATATGAGAGCGAGCGAGCCAGACATGAGAGGAAGCGAGCGAGCCAGATATGAGAGCGAGTGAGCCAGACATGAGAGCAAGCGAGCCAGACATGAGAGCAAGCGAGCGAGATAGATATGAGAGCGATCGAGCCAGACATAAGAGCAAGCGAGCGAGCCAGATATGAGAGCGAGCGAGCCAGACATGAGAGCAAGCGAGCGAGCCAGATGAGAGCAAGCCAGCAAGCCAGTTATGCGAGCGAGCGAGCCAGATAAGAGAGTGAGCCAGACAAGAGAGCAAGTGAGTGAGCCAGATATGAGAGCAAGCGAGCGAGCCAGATATGAGAGCAAGCGAGCGAGCCAGATATGAGAGCGAGCGAGATAAGAGAGCGAGCCAGACAAGAGAGCAAGCGAGCGAGCCAGATATGAGAGCAAGCGAGCGAGCCAGATATGAGAGCAAGCGAGCCAGATAAGAGAGTGAACCAGACAAGAGAGCAAGCGAGCGAGCCAGATATGAGAGCGAGTGAGCCAGACATGAGAGCAAGAGAGCGAGCCAGATATGTGAGCGAGCGAGACAGACATTAGAGCAAGCGAGCGAGCCAGATATGAGAGCGAGGGAGCCAGACATGAGAGCAAGCGAGCGAGCCAGATATGAGAGCGAGCGAGCCAGACATGAGAGCAAGCGAGCGAGCCAGATGAGAGCAAGAGAGCGAGCCAGTTATGCGAGCGAGCGAGCCAGATAAGAGAGCGAGCCAGACAAGAGAGCAAGTATGCGAGCCAGATATGAGAGCAAGCGAGCGAGCCAGATATGAAAGCAAGCGAGCGAGCCAGATATGAGAGCGAGCGAGATAAGAGAGCGAGCTAGACAAGAGAGCAAGCGAGCGAGCCAGATATGAGAGCAAGCGAGCGAGCCAGATATGAGAGCAAGCGAGTCAGATAAGAGAGCGAACCAGACAAGAGAGCAAGCGAGCGAGCCAGATATGAGAGCGAGCGAGCCAGACATGAGAGCAAGCGAGCGAGCCAGATATGAGAGCGAGGGAGCCAGACATGAGAGCAAGCGAGCGAGCCAGATGTGAGAGTGAGCGAGCCAGACATGAGAGCAAGCGAGAGAGCCAGATATGAGAGCGAGCGAGCCAGACATGAGAGCAAGCTAGCGAGCAAGATATGAGAGCGAGCGAGCCAGACATGAGAGCAAGCGAGCCAGATATGAGAGCGAGTGAGCCAGGCATGAGAGCAAGCGAGCGAGCAAGATATGAGATCGAGCGAGCCAGAAATGCGAGCAAGTCAGATAAGAGAGCGAGCCAGACAAGAGAGCAAGTGAGCGAGCCAGATATGAGAGCAAGCGAGCGAGCCAGATATGAGAGCAAGCGAGCGAGCCAGATATGAGAGCGAGCGAGATAAGAGAGCGAGCCAGACAAGAGAGCAAGCGAGCGAGCCAGATATGAGAGCGAGCGAGCCAGACATGAGAGCAAGCGAGCGAGCAAGATATGAGATCGAGCGAGCCAGATATGCGAGCGAGCCA
The DNA here is from genome assembly GCF_029499605.1 of Hyla sarda. NCBI lineage: Eukaryota > Metazoa > Chordata > Amphibia > Anura > Hylidae > Hyla > Hyla sarda. The sequence goes on from NW_026610422.1 coordinate 23,619, forward strand.
GATAAGAGAGCGAGCCAGACAAGAGAGCAAGCGAGCGAGCCAGATATGAGAGCGAGCGAGCCAGACATGAGAGCAAGCGAGCGAGCAAGATATGAGATCGAGCGAGCCAGATATGCGAGCGAGCCAGATAAGAGAGCGAACCAGACAAGAGAGCAAGCGAGCGAGCCAGATATGAGAGCGAGCGAGCCAGACATGAGAGCAAGCGAGCGAGCCAGTTATGAGAGCGAGCGAGCCAGACATGAGAGCAAGCAAGCGAGCAAGATATGAGAGAGAGCGAGCCATACATGAGAGCAAGCGAGCGAGCCAGATATGAGAGCGAGTGAGCCAGACATGAGAGCAAGCGAGCGAGCCAGATATCATAGCGAGCGAGCCAGATATGAGAGCGAGCCAGACAGGAGAGCAAGCGAGCGAGCAAGATATGAGAGCGAGCCAGATAAGAGAGCGAACCAGACAAGAGAGCAAGCGAGCGAGCAAGATATGAGAGTGAGCGAGCCAGACATGAGAGCAAGCGAGCGAGCCAGATAAGAGAGTGAGCCAGACAAGAGAGCAAGCGAACGAGCCAGATATGCGAGCGAGCGAGCCAGATATGAGAGTGAGCGAGCCAGACATGAGAGCAAGCGAGCGAGCCAGATATGAGAGCGAGTGAACCAGACAAGAGAGCAAGCGAGCGAGCAAGATATGAGAGTGAGCGAGCCAGACATGAGAGCAAGCGAGCGAGCCAGATAAGAGAGTGAGCCAGACAAGAGAGCAAGCGAACGAGCCAGATATGCGAGCGAGCGAGCCAGATATGAGAGTGAGCGAGCCAGACATGAGAGCAAGCGAGCGAGCCAGATATGAGAGCGAGTGAACCAGACAAGAGAGCAAGCGAGCGAGCAAGATATGAGAGTGAGCGAGCCAGACATGAGAGCAAGCGAGCGAGCCAGATAAGAGAGTGAGCCAGACAAGAGAGCAAGCGAGCGAGCCAGATATGCGAGCGAGCGAGCCAGATATGAGAGTGAGCGAGTCAGACATGAGAGCAAGCGAGCGAGCCAGATATGAGAGCGAGTGAGCCAGACATGAGAGCAAGCGAGCCAGACATGAGAGCAAGCGAGCAAGATAGATATGAGAGCGATCGAGCCAGACATAAAAGCAAGCGAGCGAGCCAGATATGAGAGCAAGCGAGCCAGACATGAGAGCAAGCGAGCAAGCCAGATATGAGAGCGAGCGAGCCAGACATGAGAGGAAGCGAGCCAGACATGAGAGCAAGCGAGCGAGATAGATATGAGAGCGATCGAGCCAGACATAAGAGCAAGCGAGCGAGCCAGATATGAGAGCGAGCGAGCCAGACATGAGAGCGAGCGAGCGAGCAAGATATGAGAGCGAGCCAGATAAGATAGCGAACCAGACATGAGAGCAAGCGAGCGAGCCAGATATGAGAGCAAGCGAGTCAGATAAGAGAGCGAACCAGACAAGAGAGCAAGCGAGCGAGCCAGATATGAGAGCGAGCGAGCCAGACATGAGAGCAAGCGAGCGAGCCAGATATAAGAGCGAGGGAGCCAGACATGAGAGCAAGCGAGCGAGCCAGATGTGAGAGTGAGCGAGCCAGACATGAGAGCAAGCGAGAGAGCCAGATATGAGAGCGAGCGAGCCAGACATGAGAGCAAGCTAGCGAGCAAGATATGAGAGCGAGCGAGCCAGACATGAGAGCAAGCGAGCCAGATATGAGAGCGAGTGAGCCAGGCATGAGAGCAAGCGAGCGAGCAAGATATGAGATCGAGCGAGCCAGAAATGCGAGCAAGTCAGATAAGAGAGCGAGCCAGACAAGAGAGCAAGTGAGCGAGCCAGATATGAGAGCAAGCGAGCGAGCCAGATATGAGAGCAAGCGAGCGAGCCAGATATGAGAGCGAGCGAGATAAGAGAGCGAGCCAGACAAGAGAGCAAGCGAGCGAGCCAGATATGAGAGCGAGCGAGCCAGACATGAGAGCAAGCGAGCGAGCAAGATATGAGATCGAGCGAGCCAGATATGCGAGCGAGCCAGATAAGAGAGCGAGCCAGACAAGAGAGCAAGCGAGCGAGCCAGATATGAGAGCGAGCGAGCCAGACATGAGAGCAAGCGAGCGAGCAAGATATGAGATCGAGCGAGCCAGATATGCGAGCGAGCCAGATAAGAGAGCGAACCAGACAAGAGAGCAAGCGAGCGAGCCAGATATGAGAGCGAGCGAGCCAGACATGAGAGCAAGCGAGCGAGCCAGTTATGAGAGCGAGCGAGCCAGACATGAGAGCAAGCAAGCGAGCAAGATATGAGAGAGAGAGAGCCATACATGAGAGCAAGCGAGCGAGCCAGATATGAGAGCGAGTGAACCAGACATGAGAGCAAGCGAGCGAGCCAGATATGATAGCGAGCGAGCCAGATATGAGAGCGAGCCAGACAGGAGAGCAAGCGAGCGAGCAAGATATGAGAGCGAGCCAGATAAGAGAGCGAACCAGACAAGAGAGCAAGCGAGCGAGCAAGATATGAGAGTGAGCGAGCCAGAATTGAGAGCAAGCGAGCGAGCCAGATAAGAGAGTGAGCCAGACAAGAGAGCAAGCGAACGAGCCAGATATGCGAGCGAGCGAGCCAGATATGAGAGTGAGCGAGCCAGACATGAGAGCAAGCGAGCGAGCCAGATATGAGAGCGAGTGAACCAGACAAGAGAGCAAGCGAGCGAGCAAGATATGAGAGTGAGCGAGCCAGACATGAGAGCAAGCGAGCGAGCCAGATAAGAGAGTGAGCCAGACAAGAGAGCAAGCGAGCGAGCCAGATATGCGAGCGAGCGAGCCAGATATGAGAGTGAGCGAGTCAGACATGAGAGCAAGCGAGCGAGCCAGATATGAGAGCGAGTGAGCCAGACATGAGAGCAAGCGAGCCAGACATGAGAGCAAGCGAGCAAGATAGATATGAGAGCGATCGAGCCAGACATAAAAGCAAGCGAGCGAGCCAGATATGAGAGCAAGCGAGCCAGACATGAGAGCAAGCGAGCAAGCCAGATATGAGAGCGAGCGAGCCAGACATGAGAGGAAGCGAGCCAGACATGAGAGCAAGCGAGCGAGATAGATATGAGAGCGATCGAGCCAGACATAAGAGCAAGCGAGCGAGCCAGATATGAGAGCGAGCGAGCCAGACATGAGAGCGAGCGAGCGAGCAAGATATGAGAGCGAGCCAGATAAGATAGCGAACCAGACATGAGAGCAAGCGAGCGAGCCAGATATGAGAGCGAGCGAGCCAGACATGAGAGCGAGCGAGCGAGCCAGATATGAGAGCGAGCGAGCCAGACATGAGAGCAAGCGAGCGAGCCAGATATGAGAGCGAGCGAGCCAGACATGAGAGCAAGCGAGCGAGCCAGATATGAGAGCGGGCGAGCCAGACATGAGAGCAAGCGAGCGAGCCAGATATGAGAGCGAGCGAGCCAGACATGAGAGCAAGCGAGCGAGCCAGATATGAGAGCGAGCAAGCCAGATATGAGAGCGAGCCAGACATGAGAGCAAGCGAGCGAGCAAAATATGAGAGCGAGCCAGATAAGAGAGCGAACCAGACAAGAGAGCAAGCGAGCGAACCAGATATGAGAGTGAGCGAGCCAGACATGAGAGCAAGCGAGCGAGCCATATATGAAAACAAGCGAGCCAGAAATAAGAGCAAGCGAGCGAGCCAGATATGAGAGCGAGCGAGGCAGACATGAGAGCAAGCGAGCGAGCCAGATATGAGAGCGAGCGAGCCAGGTATAAGAGCGAGCCAGACATAAGAGCAAGCGAGCGAGCAAGATATGAGAGCGAGCCAGATAAGAGAGCGAACCAGACAAGAGAGCAAGCGAGCGAGCCAGATATGAGAGTGAGCGAGCCAGACATGAGAGCAAGTGAGCGAGCCTGATATGAGAGCAAGCGAGCCAGACATGAGAGCAAGCGAGCGAGATAGATATGAGAGCGATCGAGCCAGACATAAAAGCAAGCGAGCGAGCCAGATATGAGAGCAAGCGAGCCAGACATGAGAGCAAGCGAGCAAGCCAGATATGAGAGCGATCGAGCCAGACATGAGAACAAGCGAGCGAGCCAGATATGAGAGTGAGTGAGCCAGACATGAGAGCAAGCGAGCGAGACAGACACGAGAGCAAGCGAGTGAGCAAGATATGAGAGCGAGCGAGCCAGACATGAGAGCAAGCGAGCCAGACATGAGAGCAAGCGAGCGAGCCAGATATGAGAGCGAGCGAGCCAGACATGAGAGCAAGCGAGCGAGCCAGATATGAGAGCGAGCGAGCCAGACATGAGAGCAAGCGAGCGAGCCAGATATGAGAGCGAGCGAGCCAGACATGATAGCAAGCGAGCGAGCCAGATATGAGAGCGAGCGAGCCAGATATGAGAGCGAGCCAGACATGAGAGCAAGCGAGCGAGCAAAATATGAGAGCGAGCCAGATAAGAGAGCGAACCAGACAAGAGAGCAAGCGAGCGAGCCAGATATGAGAGTGAGCGAGCCAGACATGAGAGCAAGCGAGCGAGCCATATATGAGAACAAGCGAGCCGGACATAAGAGCAAGCGAGCGAGCCAGATATGAGAGCGAGCGAGGCAGACATGAGAGCAAGCGAGCGAGCCAGATATGAGAGCGAGCGAGCCAGACATGAGAGCAAGCGAGCGAGCAAGATATGAGAGTGAGCGAGCCAGACATGAGAGCAAGTGAGCGAGCCAGATATGAGAGCAAGCGAGCCAGACATAAAAGCAAGCGAGCGAGCCAGATATGAGAGCAAGCGAGCCAGACATGAGAGCAAGCGAGCAAGCCAGATATGAGAGTGAGCGAGCCAGACATGAGAGGAAGCAAGCGAGCCAGATGTGAGAGTGAGTGAGCCAGACATGAGAGCAAGCGAGCCAGACATGAGAGCAAGCGAGCGAGATAGATATGAGAGCGATCGAGCCAGACATAAGAGCAAGCGAGCGAGCCAGATATGAGAGCGAGCGAGCCAGACATGAGAGCGAGCGAGCGAGCAAGATATGAGAGCGAGCCAGATAAGATAGCGAACCAAACATGAGAGCAAGCGAGCGAGCCAGATATGAGAGCGAGCGAGCCAGACATGAGAGCGAGCGAGCGAGCCAGATATGAGAGCGAGCGAGCCAGACATGAGAGCAAGCGAGCGAGCCAGATATGAGAGCGAGCGAGCCAGACATGAGAGCAAGCGAGCGAGCCAGATATGAGAGCGAGCGAGCCAGACATGAGAGCAAGCGAGCGAGCCAGATATGAGAGCGAGCGAGCCAGACATGAGAGCAAGCGAGCGAGCCAGATATGAGAGCGAGCAAGCCAGATATGAGAGCGAGCCAGACATGAGAGCAAGCGAGCGAGCAAAATATGAGAGCGAGCCAGATAAGAGAGCGAACCAGACAAGAGAGCAAGCGAGCGAGCCAGATATGAGAGTGAGCGAGCCAGACATGAGAGCAAGCGAGCGAGCCATATATGAGAACAAGCGAGCCAGACATAAGAGCAAGCGAGCGAGCCAGATATGAGAGCGAGCGAGGCAGACATGAGAGCAAGCGAGCGAGCCAGATATGAGAGCGAGCGAGCCAGATATAAGAGCGAGCCAGACATGAGAGCAAGCGAGCGAGCAAGATATGAGAGCGGGCCAGATAAGAGAGCGAACCAGACAAGAGAGCAAGCGAGCGAGCCAGATATGAGAGTGAGCGAGCCAGACATGAGAGCAAGTTAGCGAGCCTGATATGAGAGCAAGCGAGCCAGACATGAGAGCAAGCGAGCGAGATAGATATGAGAGCGATCGAGCCAGACATAAAAGCAAGCGAGCGAGCCAGATATGAGAGCAAGCGAGCCAGACATGAGAGCAAGCGAGCAAGCCAGATATGAGAGCGATCGAGCCAGACATGAGAACAAGCGAGCGAGCCAGATATGAGAGTGAGTGAGCCAGACATGAGAGCAAGCGAGCGAGACAGACATGAGAGCGAGCGAGCGAGCCAGATATGAGAGCGAGCGAGCCAGACATGAGAGCAAGCGAGCGAGCCAGATATGAGAGCGAGCGAGCCAGACATGAGAGCAAGCGAGCGAGCCAGATATGAGAGCGAGCGAGCCAGACATGAGAGCAAGCGAGCGAGCCAGATATGAGAGCGAGCGAGCCAGACATGAGAGCAAGCGAGCGAGCCAGATATGAGAGCGAGCGAGCCAGATATGAGAGCGAGCCAGACATGAGAGCAAGCGAGCGAGCAAAATATGAGAGCGAGCCAGATAAGAGAGCGAACCAGACAAGAGAGCAAGCGAGCGAGCCAGATATGAGAGTGAGCGAGCCAGACATGAGAGCAAGCGAGCGAGCCATATATGAGACCAAGCGAGCCAGACATAAGAGCAAGCGAGCGAGCCAGATATGAGAGCGAGCGAGGCAGACATGAGAGCAAGCGAGCGAGCCAGATATGAGAGCGAGCGAGCCAGACATGAGAGCAAGCGAGCGAGCAAGATATGAGAGTGAGCGAGCCAGACATGAGAGCAAGTGAGCGAGCCAGATATGAGAGCAAGCGAGCCAGACATGAGAGCAAGCGAGCGAGATAGATATGAGAGCGATCGAGCCAGACATAAGAGCAAGCGAGCGAGCCAGATATGAGAGCGAGCGAGCCAGACATGAGATCAAGCGAGCGAGCCAGATATGAGAGCGAGCGAGCGAGATAGATATGAGAGCGAGCGAGCCAGACATAAGAGCAAGCGAGAGAGCAAGATATGAGAGCGAGCGAGCCAGACAAGAGAGCAAGCAAGCGAGCCAGATATGAGAGCGAGTGAGCCAGACATGAGAGCAAGCGAGCGAGATAGATATGAGAGCGAGCGAGCCAGACATAAGAGCAAGCGAGAGAGCAAGATATGAGAGCGAGCGAGCCAGACAAGAGAGCAAGCAAGCGAGCCAGATATGAGAGCGAGTGAGCCAGACATGAGAGCAAGCGAGCGAGCAAGATATGAGATCGAGCGAGCCAGATATGCGAGCAAGTCAGATAAGAGAGCGAGCCAGACAAGAGAGCAAGTGAGCGAGCCAGATATGAGAACAAGCGAGCGAGCCAGACATGAGAGCAAGCGAGCGAGCCAGACAAGAGAGCAAGCGAGCCAGATATGAGAGCAAGCGAGCGAGCCAGATATGAGAGCGAGGGAGCCAGATATGCGAGCGAGCGAGCCAGATAAGAGAGTGAGCCAGACAAGAGAGCAAGCGAGCGAGCCAGATATGCAAGCGAGCGAGCCAGATAAGAGAGCGAACCAGACAAGAGAGCAAGCGAGCGAGCCAGATATGAGAGCAAGCGAGCGAGCCAGATATGAGAGAGAGCGAGATAAGAGAGCGAGCCAGACAAGAGAGCAAGCGAGCGAGTCAGATATGAGAGCAAGCGAGCGAGCCAGATGAGAGCAAGCGAGCAAGCCAGATATGCGAGCGAGCGAGCCAGATAAGAGAGCGAGTCAGACAAGAGAGCAAGCGAGCGAGCCAGATATGCGAGCGAGCGAGCCAGATATGAGAGCGAGCGAGCCAGACATGAGAGCAAGCAAGCGAGCAAGATATGAGAGTGAGCGAGCCAGACATGAGAGCAAGTGAGCGAGCCAGATATGAGAGCAAGCGAGCCAGACATGAGAGCAAGCGAGCGAGATAGATATGAGAGCGATCGAGCCAGACATAAGAGCAAGCGAGCGAGCCAGATATGAGAGCGAGCGAGCCAGACATGAGATCAAGCGAGCGAGCCAGATATGAGAGCGAGCGAGCCAGACATAAGAGCAAGCGAGAGAGCAAGATATGAGAGCGAGCGAGCCAGACAAGAGAGCAAGCAAGCGAGCCAGATATGAGAGCGAGTGAGCCAGACATGAGAGCAAGCGAGCGAGCAAGATATGAGATCGAGCGAGCCAGATATGCGAGCAAGTCAGATAAGAGAGCGAGCCAGACAAGAGAGCAAGTGAGCGAGCCAGATATGAGAACAAGCGAGCCAGACATAAGAGCAAGCGAGCGAGCCAGATATGAGAGCGAGCGAGGCAGACATGAGAGCAAGCGAGCGAGCCAGATATGAGAGCGAGCGAGCCAGACATGAGAGCAAGCGAGCGAGCAAGATATGAGAGTGAGCGAGCCAGACATGAGAGCAAGTGAGCGAGCCAGATATGAGAGCAAGCGAGCCAGACATGAGAGCAAGCGAGCGAGATAGATATGAGAGCGATCGAGCCAGACATAAGAGCAAGCGAACGAGCCAGATATGAGAGCGAGCGAGCCAGACATGAGATCAAGTGAGCGAGCCAGATATGAGAGCGAGCGAGCCAGACATAAGAGCAAGCGAGAGAGCAAGATATGAGAGCGAGCGAGCCAGACAAGAGAGCAAGCAAGCGAGCCAGATATGAGAGCGAGTGAGCCAGACATGAGAGCAAGCGAGCGAGCAAGATATGAGATCGAGCGAGCCAGATATGCGAGCAAGTCAGATAAGAGAGCGAGCCAGACAAGAGAGCAAGTGAGCGAGCCAGATATGAGAACAAGCGAGCGAGCCAGACATGAGAGCAAGCGAGCGAGCCAGATATGAGAGCGAGCGAGATAAGAGAGCGAGCCAGACAAGAGAGCAAGCGAGCGAGCCAGATATGAGAGCAAGCGAGCGAGCCAGATATGAGAGCAAGCGAGCCAGATAAGAGAGCGAACCAGACAAGAGAGCAAGCGAGCGAGCCAGATATGAGAGCGAGCGAGCCAGACATGAGAGCAAGCGAGCGAGCTAGATATCAGAGCGAGCGAGCCAGACATGAGAGCAAGCGAGCGAGCCAGATATGAGAGCGAGCGAGCCAGACATGAGAGCAAGCGAGCGAGCAAGATATGAGAGCGAGCCAGATATGAGAGCAAGCGAGCGAGCCAGATATGAGAGCGAGAGAGATAAGAGAGCGAGCCAGACAAGAGAGCAAGCGAGCGAGCCAGATATGAGAGCGAGCGAGCCAGACATGAGAGCAATTGAGCGAGCCAGATATGAGAGCAAGCGAGATAAGAGAGCGAGCCAGACAAGAGAGCAAGCGAGCGAGCCAGATATGAGAGCAAGCGAGCGAGCCAGATATGAGAGCGAGGGAGCCAGATATGCGAGCGAGCGAGCCAGATAAGAGAGTGAGCCAGACAAGATAGCAAGCGAGCGAGCCAGATATGCGAGCGAGCGAGCCATATATGAGAGCGAGCGAGCTAGACATGAGAGCAAGCGAGCGAGCCAGATATGAGAGCAAGCGAGCCAGACATGAGAGCAAGCGAGCGAGCCAGATATGAGAGCGATCGAGCCAGACATGAGAGCAAGCGAGCGAGCCAGATATGAGAGCGAGCGAGCCAGACATGAGAGCAAGCGAGCGAGCCAGATATGAGAGCGAGTGAGCCAGACATGAGAGCAAGCGAGCGAGCCAGATAAGAGAGCGAACCAGACAAGAGAGCAAGCGAGCGAGCCAGATATGAGAGTGAGCGAGCCAGACATGAGAGCAAGCGAGCGAGCCAGATATGAGAGCAAGCGAGCTAGACATGAGAGCAAGCAAGGGAGATAGATATGAGAGCGATCGAGCCAGACATAAGAGCAAGCGAGCGAGCCAGACATGAGAGCAAGCGAGCGAGCCAGATATGAGAGCGAGCCAGACATAAGAGCAAGCGAGCGAGCAAGATGTGAGAGCGAGCCAGATAACAGAGCGAACCAGACAAGAGAGCAAACGAGCGAGCCAGATATGGGAGCGAGCGAGCCAGACATGAGAGCAAGCGAGCGAGCCAGATATGAGAGCGAGCGAGCCAGACATGAGAGCAAGCGAGCGAGCAAGATACAAGAGCGAGCGAGCCATACATGAGAGCAAGCGAGCGAGCCAGATATGAGAGCGAGGGAGCCAGACATGATAACAAGCGAACGAGCCAGATATGAAAGCGAGCGAGCCAGATATGAAAGCGAGCCAGACATGAGAGCAAGCGAGCGAGCCAGATATGAGAGCGAGCGAGCCAGACATGTGAGCAAGCGAGCGAGCAAGATATGAGAGCGAGCGAGCCAGACATGAGAGCAAACGAGCGAGCCAGATATGAGAGCGAGTGAGCCAGACATGTGAGCAAGCGAGTGAGCCAGATATGAGAGCGAGCGAGCCAGATATGAGAGCGAGCGAGCCAGACATGAGAGCAAGCAAGCGAGCAAGATATGAGAGCGAGCTAGCCAGACATGAGAGCAAGCGAGCGAGCCAGATATGATAGCGAGGGAGCCAGACATGAGAGCAAGCGAGCGAGCCAGATATGAGAGCGAGCGAGCCAGACATGAGAGCAAGCGAGCGAGCAAGATACAAGAGCGAGCGAGCCATACATGAGAGCAAGCGAGCGAGCCAGATATGAGAGCGAGGGAGCCAGACATGATAGCAAGCGAACGAGCCAGATATGAAAGCGAGCGAGCCAGATATGAAAGCGAGCCAGACATGAGAGCAAGCGAGCGAGCCAGATATGAGAGCGAGCGAGCCAGACATGTGAGCAAGCGAGCGAGCAAGATATGAGAGCGAGCGAGCCAGACATGAGAGCAAGCGAGCGAACCAGATATGAGAGCGAGTGAGCCAGACATGTGAGCAAGCGAGCGAGCCAGATATGAGAGCGAGCGAGCCAGATATGAGAGCGAGCGAGCCAGACATGAGAGCAAGCAAGCGAGCAAGATATGAAAGCGAGCTAGCCAGACATGAGAGCAAGCGAGCGAGCCAGATATGATAGCGAGGGAGCCAGACATGAGAGCAAGCGAGCGAGCCAGATATGAGAGCGAGCGAGCCAGATATGAGAGCGAGCCAGATATGAGAGCAAGCGAGCGAGCAAAATATGAGAGCGAGCCAGATAAGAGAGCGAACCAGACAAGAGAGCAAGCGAGCGAGCCAGATATGAGAGTGAGCGAGCCAGACATGAGAGCAAGCGAGCGAGCCATATATGAGAACAAGCGAGCCAGACATAAGAGCAAGCGAGCGAGCCAGATATGAGAGCGAGCGAGGCAGACATGAGAGCAAGCGAGCGAGCCAGATATGAGAGCGAGCGAGCCAGACATGAGAGCAAGCGAGCGAGCAAGATATGAGAGTGAGCGAGCCAGACATGAGAGCAAGTGAGCGAGCCAGATATGAGAGCAAGCGAGCCAGACATGAGAGCAAGCGAGCGAGATAGATATGAGAGCGATCGAGCCAGACATAAGAGCAAGCGAGCGAGCCAGATATGAGAGCGAGCGAGCCAGACATGAGATCAAGCGAGCGAGCCAGATATGAGAGCGAGCGAGCCAGACATAAGAGCAAGCGAGAGAGCAAGATATGAGAGCGAGCGAGCCAGACAAGAGAGCAAGCAAGCGAGTCAGATATGAGAGCGAGTGAGCCAGACATGAGAGCAAGCGAGCGAGCAAGATATGAGATCGAGCGAGCCAGATATGCGAGCAAGTCAGATAAGAGAGCGAGCCAGACAAGAGAGCAAGTGAGCGAGCCAGATATGAGAGCAAGCGAGCGAGCCAGATATGAGAGCAAGCGAGCGAGCCAGATATGAGAGCGAGCGAGATAAGAGAGCGAGCCAGACAAGAGAGCAAGCGAGCGAGCCAGATATGAGAGCAAGCGAGCGAGCCAGATATGAGAGCAAGCGAGCCAGATAAGAGAGCGAACCAGACAAGAGAGCAAGCGAGCGAGCCAGATATGAGAGCGAGCGAGCCAGACATGAGAGCAAGCGAGCGAGCTAGATATCAGAGCGAGCGAGCCAGACATGAGAGCAAGCGAGCTAGCCAGATATGAGAGCGAGCGAGCCAGACATGAGAGCAAGCGAGCGAGCAAGATATGAGAGCGAGCCAGATATGAGAGCAAGCGAGCGAGCCAGATATGAGAGCGAGAGAGATAAGAGAGCGAGCCAGACAAGAGAGCAAGCGAGCGAGCCAGATATGAGAGCGAGCCAGACATGAGAGCAATTGAGCGAGCCAGATATGAGAGCAAGCGAGATAAGAGAGCGAGCCAGACAAGAGAGCAAGCGAGCGAGCCAGATATGAGAGCAAGCGAGCGAGCCAGATATGAGAGCGAGGGAGCCAGATATGCGAGCGAGCGAGCCAGATAAGAGAGTGAGCCAGACAAGATAGCAAGCGAGCGAGCCAGATATGCAAGCGAGCGAGCCAGATATGAGAGCGAACGAGCTAGACATGAGAGCAAGCGAGCGAACCAGGTATGAGAGCAAGCGAGCCAGACATGAGAGCAAGCGAGCGAGCCAGATATGAGAGCAAGCGAGCCAGACATGAGAGCAAGCGAGCGAGCCAGATATGAGAGCGATCGAGCCAGACATGAGAGCAAGCGAGCGAGCCAGATATGAGAGCGAGCGAGCCAGACATGAGAGCAAGCGAGCGAGCCAGATATGAGAGCGAGTGAGCCAGACATGAGAGCAAGCGAGCGAGCCAGATAAGAGAGCGAACCAGACAAGAGAGCAAGCGAGCGAGCCAGATATGAGAGTGAGCGAGCCAGACATGAGAGCAAGCGAGCGAGCCAGATATGAGAGCAAGCGAGCTAGACATGAGAGCAAGCAAGGGAGATAGATATGAGAGCGATCGATCCAGACATAAGAGCAAGCGAGCGAGCCAGATATGAGAGCGAGCCAGACATGAGAGCAAGCGAGCGAGCAAGATGTGAGAGCGAGCCAGATAACAGAGCGAACCAGACAAGAGAGCAAACGAGCGAGCCAGATATGGGAGCGAGCGAGCCAGACATGAGAGCAAGCGAGCGAGCCAGATATGAGAGCGAGCGAGCCAGACATGAGAGCAAGCGAGCGAGCAAGTTACAAGAGCGAGCGAGCCATACATGAGAGCAAGCGAGCGAGCCAGATATGAGAGCGAGGGAGCCAGACATGATAGCAAGCGAACGAGCCAGATATGAAAGCGAGCGAGCCAGATATGAAAGCGAGCCAGACATGAGAGCAAGCGAGCGAGCCAGATATGAGAGCGAGCGAGCCAGACATGTGAGCAAGCGAGCGAGCAAGATATGAGAGCGAGCGAGCCAGACATGAGAGCAAGCGAGCGAGCCAGATATGAGAGCGAGTGAGCCAGACATGTGAGCAAGCGAGTGAGCCAGATATGAGAGCGAGCGAGCCAGATATGAGAGCGAGCGAGCCAGACATGAGAGCAAGCAAGCGAGCAAGATATGAGAGCGAGCTAGCCAGACATGAGAGCAAGCGAGCGAGCCAGATATGATAGCGAGGGAGCCAGACATGAGAGCAAGCGAGCGAGCCAGATATGAGAGCGAGCGAGCCAGACATGAGAGCAAGCGAGCGAGCAAGATACAAGAGCGAGCGAGCCATACATGAGAGCAAGCGAGCGAGCCAGATATGAGAGCAAGGGAGCCAGACATGATAGCAAGCGAACGAGCCAGATATGAAAGCGAGCGAGCCAGATATGAAAGCGAGCCAGACATGAGAGCAAGCGAGCGAGCCAGATATGAGAGCGAGCGAGCCAGACATGTGAGCAAGCGAGCGAGCAAGATATGAGAGCGAGCGAGCCAGACATGAGAGCAAGCGAGCGAGCCAGATATGAGAGCGAGTGAGCCAGACATGTGAGCAAGCGAGCGAGCCAGATATGAGAGCGAGCGAGCCAGACATGAGAGCAAGCAAGCGAGCAAGATATGAAAGCGAGCTAGCCAGACATGAGAGCAAGCGAGCGAGCCAGATATGATAGCGAGGGAGCCAGACATGAGAGCAAGCGAGCGAGCCAGATATGAGAGCGAGCGAGCCAGATATGAGAGCGAGCCAGATATGAGAGCGAGCCAGACATGAGAGCAAGCGAGCGAGCAAGATATGAGAGCGAGCCAGATAAGAGAGCGAACCAGACAAGAGAGCAAGCGAGCGAGCCAGATATGAGAGTGAGCGAGCCAGACATGAGAGCAAGCGAGCGAGCCAGATATGAGAGCGAGGGAGCCAGACATGATAGCAAGCGAACGAGCCAGATATGAAAGCGAGCGAGCCAGATATGAAAGCGAGCCAGACATGAGAGCAAGCGAGCGAGCCAGATATGAGAGCGAGCGAGCCAGACATGTGAGCAAGCGAGCGAGCAAGATATGAGAGCGAGCGAGCCAGACATGAGAGCAAGCGAGCGAGCCAGATATGAGAGCGAGTGAGCCAGACATGTGAGCAAGCGAGCGAGCCAGATATGAGAGCGAGCGAGCCAGATATGAGAGCGAGCGAGCCAGACATGAGAGCAAGCAAGCGAGCAAGATATGAGAGCGAGCTAGCCAGACATGAGAGCAAGCGAGCGAACCAGATATGATAGCGAGGGAGCCAGACATGAGAGCAAGCGAGCGAGCCAGATATGAGAGCGAGCGAGCCAGATATGAGAGCGAGCCAGATATGAGAGCGAGCCAGACATGAGAGCAAGCGAGCGAGCAAGATATGAGAGCGAGCCAGATAAGAGAGCGAACCAGACAAGAGAGCAAGCGAGCGAGCCAGATATGAGAGTGAGAGAGCCAGACAAGAGAGCAAGCGAGCGAGCCAGATATGAGAGCGATCGAGCCAGACATAAGAGAAAGCGAGCGAGCCAGATATGAGAGCGAGCGAGCCAGACATGAGAGCAAGCGAGCGAGCCAGAAATGAGAGCGAGCGAGCCAGACATGAGAGCAAGCGAACGAGCCAGATATGAGAGCGAGCCAGACATGAGAGCAAGCGAGCGAGCAAGATATGAGAGCGAGCCAGATAAGAGAGCGAACCAGACAAGAGAGCAAGCGAGCGAGCCAGATATGAGAGCGAGCGAGCCAGACATGAGAGCAAGCAAGCGAGCAAGATATGAGAGCGAGCTAGCCAGACATGAGAGCAAGCGAGCGAGCCAGATATGAGAGCGAGGGAGACAGACATGAGAGCAAGCGAGCTAGCCAGATATGGGAGTGAGCGAGCCAGACATGAGAGCAAGCGAGCGAGCCAGATATGAGAGCGAGCGAGCCAGACATGAGAGCAAGCGAGCGAGTAAGATATGAGAGCGAGCGAGCCAGACATGAGAGCAAGCGAGCCAGATATGAGAGCAAGTGAGCCAGACATGAGAGCAAGCGAGCGAGCAAGATATGAGATCGAGGGAGCCAGATATGCGAGCAAGTCAGATAAGAGAGCGAGCCAGACAAGAGAGCAAGTGAGCGAGCCAGATATGAGAGCGAGCGAGCCAGACATGATAGCAAGCGAGCGAGCCAGATATGAGAGCAAGCGAGCCAGACATGAGAGCAAGCGAGCGAGCAAGATATGAGAGCGAGCGAGCCAGACATGAGAGCAAGCGTGCGAGCCAGATATGAGAGCGAGGGAGACAGACATGAGAGCAAGCGAGCGAGCCAGATATGAGAGTGAGCGATCCAGACATGAGAGCAAGCGAGCGAGCCAGATATGAGAGCGAGCGAGCCAGACATGAGAGCAAGCAAGCGAGCAAGATATGAGAGCGAGCGAGCCAGACATGAGAGCAAGCGAGCCAGATATGAGAGCAAGTGAGCCAGACATGAGAGCAAGCGAGCGAGCAAGATATGAGAGCGAGCGAGCCAGATATGCGAGCAAGTCAGATAAGAGAGCGAGCCAGACAAGAGAGCAAGTGAGCGAGCCAGATATGAGAGCAAGCGAGCGAGCCAGATATGAGAGCAAGTGAGCGAGCCAGATGTGAGAGCGAGAGAGATAAGAGAGCGAGCCAGACAAGAGAGCAAGCGAGCGAGCCAGATATGAGAGCAAGCGAGCGAGCAAGATATGAGAGCGAGCGAGCCAGATATGAGAGCAAGCGAGCGAGCAAGATATGAGAGCGAGCGAGCCAGATATGAGAGCAAGCGAGCGAGCCAGATATGAGAGCGAGTGAGCCAGACATGAGAGCAAGCGAGCGAGCCAGATATGAGAGCGAGCGAGCCAGATATGAGAGCGAGCCAGATATGAGAGCGAGCCAGACATGAGAGCAAGCGAGCGAGCAAGATATGAGAGAGAGCCAGATAAGAGAGCAAACCAGACAAGAGAGCAAGCGAGCGAGCCAGATATGAGAGTGAGCGAGCCAGACAAGAGAGCAAGCGAGCGAGCCAGATATGAGAGCGATCGAGCCAGACATAAGAGCAAGCGAGCAAGCCAGATATGAGAGCGAGCGAGCCAGACATGAGAGCAAGCGAGCGAGCCAGATATGAGAGCGAGCGAGCCAGACATGAGAGCAAGCGAGAGAGCCAGATATGAGAGCGAGCCAGACATGAGAGCAAGCGAGCGAGCAAGATATGAGAGCGAGCCAGATAAGAGAGTGAACCAGACAAGAGAGCAAGCGAGCGAGCCAGATATGAGAGCGAGCGAGCCAGACATGAGAGCAAGCGAGCGAGCCAGATATGAGAGCGAGCCAGACATGAGAGCAAGCGAGCCAACAAGATATGAGAGCGAGCCAGATAAGAGAGCGAACCAGACAAGAGAGCAAGCGAGCGAGCCAGATATGAGAGCGAGCGAGCCAGACATGAGAGCAAGCGAGCGAGCAAGATATGAGAGCGAGCGAGCCAGATAAGAGAGCGAACCAGACAAGAGAGCAAGCGAGCGAGCCAGATATGAGAGCAAGCGAGCGAGCCAGATATGAGAGAGAGCGAGATAAGAGAGCGAGCCAGACAAGAGAGCAAGCGAGCGAGTCAGATATGAGAGCAAGCGAGCGAGCCAGATGAGAGCAAGCGAGCAAGCCAGATATGCGAGCGAGCGAGCCAGATATGAGAGCGAGCCAGACATGAGAGCAAGCGAGCCAGATATGAGAGCAAGTGAGCCAGACATGAGAGCAAGCGAGCGAGCAAGATATGAGATCGAGCGAGCCAGATATGCGAGCAAGTCAGATAAGAGAGCGAGCCAGACAAGAGAGCAAGTGAGCGAGCCAGATATGAGAGCGAGCGAGCCAGACATGAGAGCAAGCGAGCGAGCCAGATATGAGAGCAAGCGAGCCAGACATGAGAGCAAGCGAGCGAGCAAGATATGAGAGCGAGCGAGCCAGACATGAGAGCAAGCGAGCGAGCCAGATATGAGAGCGAGGGAGACAGACATGAGAGCAAGCGAGCGAGCCAGATATGAGAGTGAGCGATCCAGACATGAGAGCAAGCGAGCGAGCCAGATATGAGAGCGAGCGAGCCAGACATGAGAGCAAGCGAGCGAGCAAGATATGAGAGCGAGCGAGCCAGACATGAGAGCAAGCGAGCCAGATATGAGAGCGAGTGAGCCAGACATGAGAGCAAGCGAGCGAGCAAGATATGAGAGCGAGCGAGCCAGATATGCGAGCAAGTCAGATAAGAGAGCGAGCCAGACAAGAGAGCAAGTGAGCGAGCCAGATATGAGAGCAAGCGAGCGAGCCAGATATGAGAGCAAGTGAGCGAGCCAGATGTGAGAGCGAGAGAGATAAGAGAGCGAGCCAGACAAGAGAGCAAGCGAGCGAGCCAGATATGAGAGCAAGCGAGCGAGCAAGATATGAGAGCGAGCGAGCCAGATATGAGAGCAAGCGAGCGAGCAAGATATGAGAGCGAGCGAGCCAGATATGAGAGCAAGCGAGCGAGCCAGATATGAGAGCGAGTGAGCCAGACATGAGAGCAAGCGAGCGAGCCAGATATGAGAGCGAGCGAGCCAGATATGAGAGCGAGCCAGATATGAGAGCGAGCCAGACATGAGAGCAAGCGAGCGAGCAAGATATGAGAGAGAGCCAGATAAGAGAGCAAACCAGACAAGAGAGCAAGCGAGCGAGCCAGATTTGAGAGTGAGCGAGCCAGACAAGAGAGCAAGCGAGCGAGCCAGATATGAGAGCGATCGAGCCAGACATAAGAGCAAGCGAGCAAGCCAGATATGAGAGCGAGCGAGCCAGACATGAGAGCAAGCGAGCGAGCCAGATATGAGAGCGAGCGAGCCAGACATGAGAGCAAGCGAGCGAGCCAGATATGAGAGCGAGCCAGACATGAGAGCAAGCGAGCGAGCAAGATATGAGAGCGAGCCAGATAAGAGAGTGAACCAGACAAGAGAGCAAGCGAGCGAGCCAGATATGAGAGCGAGCGAGCCAGACATGAGAGCAAGCGAGCGAGCCAGATATGAGAGCGAGCCAGACATGAGAGCAAGCGAGCCAACAAGATATGAGAGCGAGCCAGATAAGAGAGCGAACCAGACACGAGAGCAAGCGAGCGAGCCAGATATGAGAGCGAGCGAGCCAGACATGAGAGCAAGCGAGCGAGCAAGATATGAGAGCGAGCGAGCCAGACATGTGAGCAAGCGAGCCAGATATGAGAGCGAGCGAGCCAGATATGAGAGCAAGCGAGCGAGCCAGATATGAGAGCAAGCGAGCGAGTCAGATATGAGAGCGAGAGAGATAAGAGAGCGAGCCAGACAAGAGAGCAAGTGAGCGAGCCAGATATGAGAGCAAGCGAGCGAGCCAGATATGAGAGCAAGCGAGCGATTCAGATATGAGAGCGAGAGAGATAAGAGAGCGAGCCAGACAAGAGAGCAAGCGAGCGAGCCAGACATAAGAGTAAGCGAGCGAGCCAGATATGAGAGCGAGCGAGCCAGACATGAGAGCAAGCGAGCAAGCCTGATATGTGAACGAGCGAGCCAGATATGAGAGCGAGCGAGCCAGACATGAGAGCAAGCGAGTCAGCCAGGTATGAGAGCAAGTGAGCCAGAAATGAGAGCAATCGAGCGAGCCAGATATGAGAGCGAGCGAGCCAGACATGAGAGCAAGCAAGCGAGCCAGATATGAGAGCAAGCGAGCCAGACATAAGAGCAAGCGAGCGAGCCAGATATGAGAGCGATCGAGCCAGACATGAGAGCAAGCGAGCGAGCCAGATATGAGAGCGAGCGAGCCAGACATGAGAGCAAGCGAGCGAGCCAGATATGAGAGCGAGTGAGCCAGACATGAGAGCAAGCGAGCGAGCCAGATATGAGAGCGAGCCAGACATGAGAGCAAGCGAGCGAGCCAGATATGAGAGCGAGCGAGCCAGACATGAGAGCAAGCGAGCGAGCCAGATATGAGAACGAGCCAGACATGAGAGCAAGCGAGCGAGCAAGATATGAGAGCGAGCCAGATAAGAGAGCGATCCAGACAAGAGAGCAAGCGAGCGAGCCAGATATGAGAGCGAGCAAGCCAGACATGAGAGCAAGCGAGCGAGCCAGATATGAGAGCGAGCGAGCCAGATATGCAAGCTAGCGAGCCAGATAAGAGAGCGAACCAGACAAGAGAGCAAGCGAGCGAGCCAGATATGAGAGCGAGCGAGCCAGACATGAGAGCAAGCGAGCGAGCCAGATATGAGAGCGAGTGAGCCAGACATGAGAGCAAGCGAGCGAGCCAGATATGAGAGCGAGCAAGACAGACATGAGAGCAAGCGAGCGAGCAAGATATGAGAGCGAGCGAGCCAGACATGAGAGCAAGCGAGCGAGCCAGATGTGAGAGCGAGTGAGCCAGACATGAGGGCAAGCCAGCGAGAAAGATATGAGATCGAGCGAACCAGACATGAGAGCAAGCGAGCGAGCAAGATATGAGATCGGGCGAGCCAGATATGCGAGCAAGTCAGATAAGAGAGCGAGACAGACAAGAGAGCAAGTGAGCGAGCCAGATATGAGAGCAAGCGAGCGAGCCAGATATGAGAGCAAGCGAGCGACCCAGATATGAGAGCGAGCGAGGTAAGAGAGCGAGCCAGACAAGAGAGCAAGCGAGCGAGCCAGATATGAGAGCAAGCGAGCGAGCCAGATATGAGAGCGAGCGAGCCAGACATGAGAGCAAGCGAGCGAGCCAGATATGAGAGCGAGTGAGCCAGACATGAGAGCAAGCGAGCGAGCAAGATATGAGAGCGAGCGAGCCAGACATGAGAGCAAGCGAGCGAGCCAGATATGAGAGCGAGTGAGCCAAACATGAGAGCAAGCCAGCGAGAAAGATATGAGATCGAGCGAGCCAGTTATGCGAGCGAGCCAGATAAGAGAGCGAGCCAGACAAGAGAGCAAGTGAGCGAAACAGATGTGAGAGCAAGCGAGCGAGCCAGATATGAGAGCAAGTGAGCGAGCCAGATATGAGAGCGAGCCAGATAAGAGAGCGAACAAGACAAGAGAGCAAGCGAGCGAGCCAGATATGAGAGCGAGAGAGCCAGACATGAGAGCGAGCGAGCCAGACATGAGAGCAAGCGAGCGAGCAAGATATGAAAGCGAGCGAGCCAGACATGAGAGCAAGCGAGCGAGCCAGATGTGAGAGCGAGTGAGCCAGACATGAGAGCAAGCGAGCGAGCAAGATATGAGATCGAGCGAGCCAGATATGCGAGCAAGTCAGATAAGAGAGCGAGCCAGACAAGAGAGCAAGTGAGCGAGCCAGATATGAGAGCAAGCGAGCGAGCCAGATATGAGAGCGAGCGAGATAAGAGAGCGAGCCAGACAAGAGAGCAAGCGAGCCAGATATGAGAGCAAGCGAGCGAGTCAGATATGAGAGCGAGGGAGCCAGATATGCGAGCGAGCGAGCCAGATAAGAGAGTGAGCCAGACAAGAGAGCAAGCGAGCGAGCCAGATATGCAAGCGAGCGAGCCAGATAAGAGAGCGAACCAGACATGAGAGCAAGCGAGCGAGCCAGATATGAGAGCAAGCGAGCGAGCCAGATATGAGAGAGAGCGAGATAAGAGAGCGAGCCAGACAAGAGAGCAAGCGAGCGAGTCAGATATGAGAGCAAGCGAGCGAGCCAGATGAGAGCAAGCGAGCAAGCCAGATATGCGAGCGAGCGAGCCAGATAAGAGAGCGAGTCAGACAAGAGAGCAAGCGAGCGAGCCAGATATGCGAGCGAGCAAGCCAGATATGAGAGCGAGCGAGCCAAACATGAGATCAAGCGAGCGAGCCAGATATGAGAGCAAGTGAGCCAGACATGAGAGCAATCGAGCGAGCCAGATAAGAGAGCGAGCGAGCCAGACATGAGAGCAAGCGAGCGAGCCAGATATGAGAGCGAGCGAGCCAGACATGAGAGCAAGCGAGCGAGCCAGGTATGAGAGCAAGTGAGCCAGACATGAGAGCAATCGAGCGAGCCAGATATGAGAGCGAGCGAGCCAGACATGAGAGCAAGCGAGCGAGTCAGATATGAGAGCAAGCGAGCCAGACATGAGAGCAAGCGAGCGAGCCAGATATGAGAGCGAGCCAGACATGAGAGCGAGCCAGATATGAGAGCGAGCCAGATAAGAGAACGAGCCAGACAAGAGAGCAAGCGAGCGAGCCAGATATGAGAGCGAGCGAGCCAGACATGAGAGCAAGCGAGCGAGCCAGATATGAGAGCGAGCGAGCCAGACATGAGAGCAAGCGAGCGAGCCAGATATGAGAGCGAGCGAGACAGACATGAGAGCAAGCGAGCGAGCAAGATATGAGAGCGAGCGAGCCAGACATGAGAGCAAGCGAGCGAGCCAGATGTGAGAGCGAGTGAGCCAGACATGAGGGCAAGCCAGCGAGAAAGATATGAGATCGAGCGAACCACACATGAGAGCAAGCGAGCGAGCAAGATATGAGATCGAGCGAGCCAGATATGCGAGCAAGTCAGATAAGAGAGCGAGCCAGACAAGAGAGCAAGTGAGCGAGCCAGATATGAGAGCAAGCGAGCGACCCAGATATGAGAGCGAGCGAGGTAAGAGAGCGAGCCAGACAAGAGAGAAAGCGAGCGAGCCAGATATGAGAGCAAGCGAGCGAGCCAGATATGAGAGCGAGTGAGCCAAACATGAGAGCAAGCCAGCGAGAAAGATATGAGATCGATCGAGCCAGTTATGCGAGCGAGCCAGATAAGAGAGCGAGCCAGACAAGAGAGCAAGTGAGCGAGCCAGATATGAGAGCAAGCGAGCGAGCCAGATATGAGAGCAAGCGAGCGAGCCAGATATGAGAGCGAGCCAGTTAAGAGAGCGAACAAGACAAGAGAGCAAGCGAGCGAGCCAGATATGAGAGCGAGGGAGCCAGACATGAGAGCGAGCGAGCCAGACATGAGAGCAAGCGAGCGAGCAAGATATGAGAGCGAGCGAGCCAGACATGAGAGCAAGCGAGCGAGCCAGATATGAGAGCGAGTGAGCCAGACATGAGAGCAAGCGAGCGAGCAAGATATGAGATCGAGCGAGCCAGATATGCGAGCAAGTCAGATAAGAGAGCGAGCCAGACAAGAGAGTAAGTGAGCGAGCCAGATATGAGAGCGAGCGAGCCAGACATGAGAGCAAGCGAGCGAGCCAGGTATGAGAGCAAGTGAGCCAGACATGAGAGCAATCGAGCGAGCCAGATATGAGAGCAAGCGAGCGAGCCAGATATGAGAGCAAGCGAGCGAGCCAGATATGAGAGCGAGCCAGATAAGAGAGCGAACAAGACAAGAGAGCAAGCGAGCGAGCCAGATATGAGAGCGAGGGAGCCAGACATGAGAGCGAGCGAGCCAAACATGAGAGCAATCGAGCGAGCCAGATATGAGAGCAAGCGGGCGAGCCAGATATGAGAGCAAGCGAGCGAGCCAGTTATGCGAGCGAGCCAGACAAGAGAGCGAGCGAGCCAGATATGAGAGCAAGCGAGCGAGCCAGATATGAGAGCGAGTGAGCCAGACATGAGAGCAAGCGAGCGAGCCAAATATGAGAGCGAGCCAGACATGAGAGCGAGCCAGATATGAGAGCGAGCCAGATAAGAGAGCGAGCCAGAAAAGAGAGCAAGTGAGCGAGCCAGATATGAGAGCAAACGAGCGAGCCAGATATGAGAGCTAGCGAGCGAGCCAGATATGAGAGCAAGCGAGATAAGAGATCGAGCCAGACAAGAGAGCAAGCGAGCGAGCCAGATATGAGAGCAAGAGAGCGAGCCAGATGAGAGCAAGCGAGCGAGCCAGATATGCGAGCGAGCGAGCCAGATAAGAGAGCGAGCCAGACAAGAGAGCAAGCGAGCGAGCCAGATATGCGAGCGAGCAAGCCAGATAAGAGAGTGAGCCAGACAAGAGAGCAAGCGAGCGAGCCAGATATAAGAGCGAGCGAGCCAGACATGAGAGCAAGCGAGCAAGGCAGGTATGAGAGCAAGCGAGCCAGACATGAGAGCAATCGAGCGAGCCAGATATGAGAGCGAGCGAGCCAGACATGAGAGCAAGCGAGCGAGCCAGATATGAGAGCGAGCGAGCCAGACATGAGAGCAAGCGAGCAAGCCAAATATGAGAGCGAGCCAGACATGAGAGTGAGCCAGATATGAGAGCGAGCCAGATAAGAGAGCGAGCCAGACAAGAGAGCAAGTGAGCGAGCCAGATATGAGAGCAAACGAGCTAGCCAGATATGAGAGCAAGCGAGCGAGCCAGATATGAGAGCGAGCGAGATAAGAGAGCGAGCCAGACAAGAGAGCAAGCGAGCGAGCCAGATATGAGAGCAAGCGAGCGAGCCAGATGAGAGCAAGCGAGTGAGCCAGATATGCGAGCGAGCGAGCCAGACAAGAGAGCAAGCGAGCGAGCCAGATATGCGAGCGAGCAAGCCAGATAAGAGAGTGAGCCAGACAAGAGGGCAAGCGAGCGAGCCAGATATGAGAGCTAGCGAGCGAGCCAGATATGAGAGCGAGCGAGATAAGAGAGCGAGCCAGACAAGAGAGCAAGCGAGCGAGCCAGAAATGAGAGCAAGCGAGCGAGCCAGATGAGAGCAAGCGAGCGAGCCAGATATGCGAGCGAGCGAGCCAGATAAGAGAGCGAGCCAGACAAGAGAGCAAGCGAGCGAGCCAGATATGCGAGCAAGCCAGATAAGAGAGTGAGCCAGACAAGAGAGCAAGCGAGCGAGCCAGATATGCGAGCGAGCGAGCCAGATATGAGAGCGAGCGAGCCAGACATGAGAGCAAGCTAGTGAACCAGGTATGAGAGCAAGTGAGCCAGAAATGAGAGCAATCGAGCGAACCAGATATGAGAGCGAGCGAGCCAGACATGAGAGCGAGCGAGCGAGCCAGATATGAGAGCAAGCGAGCGAGCCAGATGAGAGCAAGCGAGCAAGCCAGATATGCGAGCGAGCGAGCCAGATAAGAGAGCGAGTCAGACAAGAGAGCAAGCGAGCGAGCCAGATATGCGAGCGAGCGAGCCAGATATGAGAGCGAGCGAGCCAAACATGAGAGCAAGCGAGCGAGCCAGGTATGAGAGCAAGTGGGCCAGACATGAGAGCAATCGAGCGAGCCAGATATGAGAGCGAGCCAGATAAGAGAGCGAGCCAGACAAGAGAGCAAGCGAGCGAGCCAGATATGAGAGCGAGCGAGGCAGACACGAGAGCAAGCGAGCGAGCCAGATATGAGAGCGAGCGAGACAGACATGAGAGCAAGCGAGCGAGCAAGATATGAGAGCGAGCGAGCCAGACATGAGAGCAAGCGAGCGAGCCAGATATGAGAGCGAGTGAGCCAGACATGAGGGCAAGCCAGCGAGAAAGATATGAGATCGAGCGAACCAGACATGAGAGCAAGCGAGCGAGCAAGATATGAGATCGACCGAGCCAGATATGCGAGCAAGTCAGATAAGAGAGCGAGCCAGACAAGAGAGCAAGTGAGCGAGCCAGATATGAGAGAAAGCGAGCGACCCAGATATGAGAGCGAGCGAGGTAAGAGAGCGAGCCAGACAAGAGAGCAAGCGAGCGAGCCAGATATGAGAGCAAGCGAGCGAGCCAGATATGAGAGCGAGCGAGCCAGACATGAGAGCAAGCGAGCGAGCCAGATATGAGAGCGAGCCAGACATGAGAGCAAGCGAGCGAGGCAGATATGAGAGTGAGCGAGCCAGACATGAGAGCAAGCGAGCGAGCCAGATATGAGAGCGAGTGAGCCAAACATGAGAGCAAGCCAGCGAGAAAGATATGAGATCGAGCGAGCCAGTTATGCGAGCGAGCCAGATAAGAGAGCGAGCCAGACAAGAGAGCAAGTGAGCGAGCCAGATATGAGAGCAAGCGAGCGAGCCAGATGAGAGCAAGCGAGCGAGCCAGATATGCGAGCGAGCGAGCCAGATAAGAGAGCGAGCCAGACAAGAGAGCAAGCGAGCGAGCCAGATATGCAAGCGAGCAAGCCAGATAAGAGAGTGAGCCAGACAATAGAGCAAGCGAGCGAGCCAGATATGCAAGCGAGCGAGCCAGATATGAGAGCGAGCGAGCCAGACATGAGAGCAAGCGAGCAAGGCAGGTATGAGAGCAAGCGAGCCAGACAAGAGAGCAATCGAGCGAGCCAGATATGAGAGCGAGCGAGCCAGACATGAGAGCAAGCGAGCGAGCCAGATATGAGAGCGAGCGAGCCAGACATGAGAGCTAGCGAGCAAGCCAAATATGAGAGAGAGCCAGACATGAGAGCGAGCCAGATATGAGAGCGAGCCAGACAAGAGAGCAAGCGAGCGAGCCAGATATGAGAGCAAGCGAGCGAGCCAGATGAGAGCAAGCGAGCGAGCCAGATATGCGAGCGAGCGAGCCAGATAAGAGAGCGAGCCAGACAAGAGAGCAAGCGAGCGAGCCAGATATGCGAGCGAGCAAGCCAGATAAGAGAGTGAGCCAGACAAGAGAGCAAGCGAGCGAGCCAGATATGCAAGCGAGCGAGCCAGATATGAGAGCGAGCAAGCCAGACATGAGAGCAAGCGAGTGAGCCAGGTATGAGAGCAAGTGAGCCAGAAATGAGAGCAATCGAGCGAGCCAGATATGAGAGCGAGCGAGCCAGACATGAGAGCAAGCGAGCCAGATATGAGAGCAAGCGAGCCAGACATGAGAGCAAGCAAACGAGCCAGATATGAGAGCGATCGAGCCAGACATGAGAGCAAGCGAGCGAGCCAGATATGAGAGCGAGCGAGCCAGACATGAGAGCAAGCGAGCGAGCCAGATATGAGAGCGAGTGAGCCAGACATGAGAGCAAGCAAGCGAGCCAGATATGAGAGCGAGCCAGACATGAGAGCAAGCGAGCGAGCCAGATATGAGAGCAAGCGAGCGAGCCAGATGAGAGCAAGCGAGCAAGCCAGATATGCGAGCGAGCGAGCCAGATAAGAGAGCGAGTCAGACAAGAGAGCAAGCGAGCGAGCCAGATATGCGAGCGAGCGAGCCAGATATGAGAGCGAGCGAGCCAAACATGAGAGCAAGCGAGCGAGCCAGATATGAGAGCAAGTGAGCCAGACATGAGAGCAATCGAGCGAGCCAGATATGAGAGCGAGCGAGCCAGACATGAGAGCAAGCGAGCGAGCCAGATATGAGAGCGAGCGAGCCAGACATGAGAGCAAGCGAGCGAGCCAGGTATGAGAGCAAGTGAGCCAGACATGAGAGCAATCGAGCGAGCCTTATATGAGAGCGAGCGAGCCAGACATGAGAGCAAGCGAGCGAGTCAGATATAAGAGCAAGCGAGCCAGACATGAGAGCAAGCGAGCGAGCCAGATATGAGAGCGAGCCAGACATGAGAGCGAGCCAGATATGAGAGCGAGCCAGATAAGAGAGCGAGCCAGACAAGAGAGCAAGCGAGCGAGCCAGATATGAGAGC
Organism: Hyla sarda; assembly: GCF_029499605.1. Taxonomy (NCBI): domain Eukaryota; kingdom Metazoa; phylum Chordata; class Amphibia; order Anura; family Hylidae; genus Hyla; species Hyla sarda. The sequence goes on from NW_026610422.1 coordinate 49,971, forward strand.
GAGCGAGCCAGACATGAGAGCAAGCGAGCGAGCCAGATATGAGAGCGAGCGAGCCAGACATGAGAGCAAGCGAGCGAGCCAAATATGAGAGCGAGCGAGACAGACATGAGAGCAAGCGAGCGAGCAAGATATGAGAGCGAGCGAGCCAGACATGAGAGCAAGCGAGCGAGCCAGATATGAGAGCGAGTGAGCCAGACATGAGGGCAAGCCAGCGAGAAAGATATGAGATCGAGCGAACCAGACATGAGAGCAAGCGAGCGAGCAAGATATGAGATCGAGCGAGCCAGATATGCGAGCAAGTCAGATAAGAGAGCGAGCCAGATATGAGAGCAAGCGAGCGACCCAGATATGAGAGCGAGCGAGGTAAGAGAGCGAGCCAGACAAGAGAGCAAGCGAGCGAGCCAGATATGAGAGCAAGCGAGCGAGCCAGATATGAGAGCGAGCGAGACAGGCATGAGAGCAAGCGAGCGAGCCAGATATGAGAGCGAGCCAGACATGAGAGCAAGCGAGCGAGGCAGATATGAGAGCGAGCGAGACAGACATGAGAGCAAGCGAGCAAGCAAGATATGAGAGCGAGCGAGCCAGACATGAGAGCAAGCGAGCGAGCCAGATATGAGAGCGAGTGAGCCAAACATGAGAGCAAGCCAGCGAGAAAGATATGAGATCGAGCGAGCCAGATAAGAGAGCGAGCCAGACAAGAGAGCAAGTGAGCGAGCCAGATATGAGAGCAAGCGAGCGAGCCAGATATGAGAGCAAGCGAGCGAGCCAGATATGAGAGCGAGCCAGTTAAGAGAGCGAACAAGACAAGAGAGCAAGCGAGCGAGCCAGATATGAGAGCGAGGGAGCCAGACATGAGAGCGAGCGAGCCAGACATGAGAGCAAGCGAGCGAGCAAGATATGAGAGCGAGCGAGCCAGACATGAGAGCAAGCGAGCGAGCCAGATATGAGAGCGAGTGAGCCAGACATGAGAGCAAGCGAGCGAGCAAGATATGAGATCGAGCGAGCCAGATATGCGAGCAAGTCAGATAAGAGAGCGAGCCAGACAAGAGAGTAAGTGAGCGAGCCAGATATGAGAGCGAGCGAGCCAGACATGAGAGCAAGCGAGCGAGCCAGGTATGAGAGCAAGTGAGCCAGACATGAGAGCAATCGAGCGAGCCAGATATGAGAGCGAGCGAGCCAGACATGAGAGCAAGCGAGCGAGTCAGATATAAGAGCAAGCGAGCCAGACATGAGAGCAAGCGAGCGAGCCAGATATGAGAGCGAGCCAGACATGAGAGCGAGCCAGATATGAGAGCGAGCCAGATAAGAGAGCGAGCCAGACAAGAGAGCAAGCGAGCGAGCCAGATATGAGAGCGAGCGAGCCAGACATGAGAGCAAGCGAGCGAGCCAGATATGAGAGCGAGCGAGCCAGACATGAGAGCAAGCGAGCGAGCCAAATATGAGAGCGAGCGAGACAGACATGAGAGCAAGCGAGCGAGCAAGATATGAGAGCGAGCGAGCCAGACATGAGAGCAAGCGAGCGAGCCAGATATGAGAGCGAGCGAGCCAGACATGAGAGCAAGCGAGCGAGCAAGATACAAGAGCGAGCGAGCCATACATGAGAGCAAGCGAGCGAGCCAGATATGAGAGCGAGGGAGCCAGACATGATAGCAAGCGAACGAGCCAGATATGAAAGCGAGCGAGCCAGATATGAAAGCGAGCCAGACATGAGAGCAAGCGAGCGAGCCAGATATGAGAGCGAGCGAGCCAGACATGTGAGCAAGCGAGCGAGCAAGATATGAGAGCGAGCGAGCCAGACATGAGAGCAAGCGAGCGAACCAGATATGAGAGCGAGTGAGCCAGACATGTGAGCAAGCGAGCGAGCCAGATATGAGAGCGAGCGAGCCAGATATGAGAGCGAGCGAGCCAGACATCAGAGCAAGCAAGCGAGCAAGATATGAAAGCGAGCTAGCCAGACATGAGAGCAAGCGAGCGAGCCAGATATGATAGCGAGGGAGCCAGACATGAGAGCAAGCGAGCGAGCCAGATATGAGAGCGAGCGAGCCAGATATGAGAGCGAGCCAGATATGAGAGCAAGCGAGCGAGCAAAATATGAGAGCGAGCCAGATAAGAGAGCGAACCAGACAAGAGAGCAAGCGAGCGAGCCAGATATGAGAGTGAGCGAGCCAGACATGAGAGCAAGCGAGCGAGCCATATATGAGAACAAGCGAGCCAGACATAAGAGCAAGCGAGCGAGCCAGATATGAGAGCGAGCGAGGCAGACATGAGAGCAAGCGAGCGAGCCAGATATGAGAGCGAGCGAGCCAGACATGAGAGCAAGCGAGCGAGCAAGATATGAGAGTGAGCGAGCCAGACATGAGAGCAAGTGAGCGAGCCAGATATGAGAGCAAGCGAGCCAGACATGAGAGCAAGCGAGCGAGATAGATATGAGAGCGATCGAGCCAGACATAAGAGCAAGCGAGCGAGCCAGATATGAGAGCGAGCGAGCCAGACATGAGATCAAGCGAGCGAGCCAGATATGAGAGCGAGCGAGCCAGACATAAGAGCAAGCGAGAGAGCAAGATATGAGAGCGAGCGAGCCAGACAAGAGAGCAAGCAAGCGAGTCAGATATGAGAGCGAGTGAGCCAGACATGAGAGCAAGCGAGCGAGCAAGATATGAGATCGAGCGAGCCAGATATGCGAGCAAGTCAGATAAGAGAGCGAGCCAGACAAGAGAGCAAGTGAGCGAGCCAGATATGAGAGCAAGCGAGCGAGCCAGATATGAGAGCGAGCGAGATAAGAGAGCGAGCCAGACAAGAGAGCAAGCGAGCGAGCCAGATATGAGAGCAAGCGAGCGAGCCAGATATGAGAGCAAGCGAGCCAGATAAGAGAGCGAACCAGACAAGAGAGCAAGCGAGCGAGCCAGATATGAGAGCGAGCGAGCCAGACATGAGAGCAAGCGAGCGAGCTAGATATCAGAGCGAGCGAGCCAGACATGAGAGCAAGCGAGCTAGCCAGATATGAGAGCGAGCGAGCCAGACATGAGAGCAAGCGAGCGAGCAAGATATGAGAGCGAGCCAGATTTGAGAGCAAGCGAGCGAGCCAGATATGAGAGCGAGAGAGATAAGAGAGCGAGCCAGACAAGAGAGCAAGCGAGCGAGCCAGATATGAGAGCGAGCCAGACATGAGAGCAATTGAGCGAGCCAGATATGAGAGCAAGCGAGATAAGAGAGCGAGCCAGACAAGAGAGCAAGCGAGCGAGCCAGATATGAGAGCAAGCGAGCGAGCCAGATATGAGAGCGAGGGAGCCAGATATGCGAGCAAGCGAGCCAGATAAGAGAGTGAGCAAGACAAGATAGCAAGCGAGCGAGCCAGATATGCAAGCGAGCGAGCCAGATATGAGAGCGAACGAGCTAGACATGAGAGCAAGCGAGCGAACCAGGTATGAGAGCAAGCGAGCCAGACATGAGAGCAAGCGAGCGAGCCAGATATGAGAGCAAGCGAGCCAGACATGAGAGCAAACGAGCGAGCCAGATATGAGAGCGATCGAGCCAGACATGAGAGCAAGCGAGCGAGCCAGATATGAGAGCGAGCGAGCCAGACATGAGAGCAAGCGAGCGAGCCAGATATGAGAGCGAGTGAGCCAGACATGAGAGCAAGCGAGCGAGCCAGATAAGAGAGCGAACCAGACAAGAGAGCAAGCGAGCGAGCCAGATATGAGAGTGAGCGAGCCAGACATGAGAGCAAGCGATTGAGCCAGATATGAGAGCAAGCGAGCTAGACATGAGAGCAAGCAAGGGAGATAGATATGAGAGCGATCGATCCAGACATAAGAGCAAGCGAGCGAGCCAGATATGAGAGCGAGCCAGACATGAGAGCAAGCGAGCGAGCAAGATGTGAGAGCGAGCCAGATAACAGAGCGAACCAGACAAGAGAGCAAACGAGCGAGCCAGATATGGGAGCGAGCGAGCCAGACATGAGAGCAAGCGAGCGAGCCAGATATGAGAGCGAGCGAGCCAGACATGAGAGCAAGCGAGCGAGCAAGATACAAGAGCGAGCCATACATGAGAGCAAGCGAGCGAGCCAGATATGAGAGCGAGGGAGCCAGACATGATAGCAAGCGAACGAGCCAGATATGAAAGCGAGCGAGCCAGATATGAAAGCGAGCCAGACATGAGAGCAAGCGAGCGAGCCAGATATGAGAGCGAGCGAGCCAGACATGTGAGCAAGCGAGCGAGCAAGATATGAGAGCGAGCGAGCCAGACATGAGAGCAAGCGAGCGAGCCAGATATGAGAGCGAGTGAGCCAGACATGTGAGCAAGCGAGTGAGCCAGATATGAGAGCGAGCGAGCCAGATATGAGAGCGAGCGAGCCAGACATGAGAGCAAGCAAGCGAGCAAGATATGAGAGCGAGCTAGCCAGACATGAGAGCAAGCGAGCGAGCCAGATATGATAGCGAGGGAGCCAGACATGAGAGCAAGCGAGCGAGCCAGATATGAGAGCGAGCGAGCCAGACATGAGAGCAAGCGAGCGAGCAAGATACAAGAGCGAGCGAGCCATACATGAGAGCAAGCGAGCGAGCCAGATATGAGAGCAAGGGAGCCAGACATGATAGCAAGCGAACGAGCCAGATATGAAAGCGAGCGAGCCAGATATGAAAGCGAGCCAGACATGAGAGCAAGCGAGCGAGCCAGATATGAGAGCGAGCGAGCCAGACATGTGAGCAAGCGAGCGAGCAAGATATGAGAGCGAGCGAGCCAGACATGAGAGCAAGCGAGCGAGCCAGATATGAGAGCGAGTGAGCCAGACATGTGAGCAAGCGAGCGAGCCAGATATGAGAGCGAGCGAGCCAGATATGAGAGCGAGCGAGCCAGACATGAGAGCAAGCAAGCGAGCAAGATATGAAAGCGAGCTAGCCAGACATGAGAGCAAGCGAGCGAGCCAGATATGATAGCGAGGGAGCCAGACATGAGAGCAAGCGAGCGAGCCAGATATGAGAGCGAGCGAGCCAGATATGAGAGCGAGCCAGATATGAGAGCGAGCCAGACATGAGAGCAAGTGAGCGAGCAAGATATGAGAGCGAGCCAGATAAGAGAGCGAACCAGACAAGAGAGCAAGCGAGCGAGCCAGATATGAGAGTGAGCGAGCCAGACATGAGAGCAAGCGAGCGAGCCAGATATGAGAGCGAGGGAGCCAGACATGATAGCAAGCGAACGAGCCAGATATGAAAGCGAGCGAGCCAGATATGAAAGCGAGCCAGACATGAGAGCAAGCGAGCGAGCCAGATATGAGAGCGAGCGAGCCAGACATGTGAGCAAGCGAGCGAGCAAGATATGAGAGCGAGCGAGCCAGACATGAGAGCAAGCGAGCGAGCCAGATATGAGAGCGAGTGAGCCAGACATGTGAGCAAGCGAGCGAGCCAGATATGAGAGCGAGCGAGCCAGATATGAGAGCAAGCGAGCCAGACATGAGAGCAAGCAAGCGAGCAAGATATGAGAGCGAGCTAGCCAGACATGAGAGCAAGCGAGCGAGCCAGATATGATAGCGAGGGAGCCAGACATGAGAGCAAGCGAGCGAGCCAGATATGAGAGCGAGCGAGCCAGATATGAGAGCGAGCCAGATATGAGAGCGAGCCAGACATGAGAGCAAGCGAGCGAGCAAGATATGAGAGCGAGCCAGATAAGAGAGCGAACCAGACAAGAGAGCAAGCGAGCGAGCCAGATATGAGAGTGAGAGAGCCAGACAAGAGAGCAAGCGAGCGAGCCAGATATGAGAGCGATCGAGCCAGACATAAGAGCAAGCGAGCGAGCCAGATATGAGAGCGAGCGAGCCAGACATGAGAGCAAGCGAGCGAGCCAGAAATGAGAGCGAGCGAGCCAGACATGAGAGCAAGCGAGCGAGCCAGATATGAGAGCGAGCCAGACATGAGAGCAAGCGAGCGAGCAAGATATGAGAGCGAGCCAGATAAGAGAGCGAACCAGACAAGAGAGCAAGCGAGCGAGCCAGATATGAGAGCGAGCGAGCCAGACATGAGAGCAAGCAAGCGAGCAAGATATGAGAGCGAGCTAGCCAGACATGAGAGCAAGCGAGCGAGCCAGATATGAGAGCGAGGGAGACAGACATGAGAGCAAGCGAGCTAGCCAGATATGGGAGTGAGCGAGCCAGACATGAGAGCAAGCGAGCGAGCCAGATATGAGAGCGAGCGAGCCAGACATGATAGCAAGCGAGCGAGCCAGATATGAGAGCGAGCGAGCCAGACATGATAGCAAGCGAGCGAGCCAGATATGAGAGCAAGCGAGCCAGACATGAGAGCAAGCGAGCGAGCAAGATATGAGAGCGAGCGAGCCAGACATGAGAGCAAGCGTGCGAGCCAGATATGAGAGCGAGGGAGACAGACATGAGAGCAAGCGAGCGAGCCAGATATGAGAGTGAGCGATCCAGACATGAGAGCAAGCGAGCGAGCCAGATATGAGAGCGAGCGAGCCAGACATGAGAGCAAGCGAGCGAGCAAGATATGAGAGCGAGCGAGCCAGACATGAGAGCAAGCGAGCCAGATATGAGAGCAAGTGAGCCAGACATGAGAGCAAGCGAGCGAGCAAGATATGAGAGCGAGCGAGCCAGATATGCGAGCAAGTCAGATAAGAGAGCGAGCCAGACAAGAGAGCAAGTGAGCGAGCCAGATATGAGAGCAAGCGAGCGAGCCAGATATGAGAGCAAGTGAGCGAGCCAGATGTGAGAGCGAGAGAGATAAGAGAGCGAGCCAGACAAGAGAGCAAGCGAGCGAGCCAGATATGAGAGCAAGCGAGCGAGCAAGATATGAGAGCGAGCGAGCCAGATATGAGAGCAAGCGAGCGAGCAAGATATGAGAGCGAGCGAGCCAGATATGAGAGCAAGCGAGCGAGCCAGATATGAGAGCGAGTGAGCCAGACATGAGAGCAAGCGAGCGAGCCAGATATGAGAGCGAGCGAGCCAGATATGAGAGCGAGCCAGATATGAGAGCGAGCCAGACATGAGAGCAAGCGAGCGAGCAAGATATGAGAGAGAGCCAGATAAGAGAGCAAACCAGACAAGAGAGCAAGCGAGCGAGCCAGATATGAGAGTGAGCGAGCCAGACAAGAGAGCAAGCGAGCGAGCCAGATATGAGAGCGATCGAGCCAGACATAAGAGCAAGCGAGCAAGCCAGATATGAGAGCGAGCGAGCCAGACATGAGAGCAAGCAAGCGAGCCAGATATGAGAGCGAGCGAGCCAGACATGAGAGCAAGCGAGAGAGCCAGATATGAGAGCGAGCCAGACATGAGAGCAAGCGAGCGAGCAAGATATGAGAGCGAGCCAGATAAGAGAGTGAACCAGACAAGAGAGCAAGCGAGCGAGCCAGATATGAGAGCGAGCGAGCCAGACATGAGAGCAAGCGAGCGAGCCAGATATGAGAGCGAGCCAGACATGAGAGCAAGCGAGCCAACAAGATATGAGAGCGAGCCAGATAAGAGAGCGAACCAGACAAGAGAGCAAGCGAGCGAGCCAGATATGAGAGCGAGCGAGCCAGACATGAGAGCAAGCGAGCGAGCAAGATATGAGAGCGAGCGAGCCAGATAAGAGAGCGAACCAGACAAGAGAGCAAGCGAGCGAGCCAGATATGAGAGCAAGCGAGCGAGCCAGATATGAGAGAGAGCGAGATAAGAGAGCGAGCCAGACAAGAGAGCAAGCGAGCGAGTCAGATATGAGAGCAAGCGAGCGAGCCAGATGAGAGCAAGCGAGCAAGCCAGATATGCGAGCGAGCGAGCCAGATATGAGAGCGAGCCAGACATGAGAGCAAGCGAGCCAGATATGAGAGCAAGTGAGCCAGACATGAGAGCAAGCGAGCGAGCAAGATATGAGATCGAGCGAGCCAGATATGCGAGCAAGTCAGATAAGAGAGCGAGCCAGACAAGAGAGCAAGTGAGCGAGCCAGATATGAGAGCGAGCGAGCCAGACATGAGAGCAAGCGAGCGAGCCAGATATGAGAGCAAGCGAGCCAGACATGAGAGCAAGCGAGCGAGCAAGATATGAGAGCGAGCGAGCCAGACATGAGAGCAAGCGAGCGAGCCAGATATGAGAGCGAGGGAGACAGACATGAGAGCAAGCGAGCGAGCCAGATATGAGAGTGAGCGATCCAGACATGAGAGCAAGCGAGCGAGCCAGATATGAGAGCGAGCGAGCCAGACATGAGAGCAAGCGAGCGAGCAAGATATGAGAGCGAGCGAGCCAGACATGAGAGCAAGCGATCCAGATATGAGAGCGAGTGAGCCAGACATGAGAGCAAGCGAGCGAGCAAGATATGAGAGCGAGCGAGCCAGATATGCGAGCAAGTCAGATAAGAGAGCGAGCCAGACAAGAGAGCAAGTGAGCGAGCCAGATATGAGAGCAAGCGAGCGAGCCAGATATGAGAGCAAGTGAGCGAGCCAGATGTGAGAGCGAGAGAGATAAGAGAGCGAGCCAGACAAGAGAGCAAGCGAGCGAGCCAGATATGAGAGCAAGCGAGCGAGCAAGATATGAGAGCGAGCGAGCCAGATATGAGAGCAAGCGAGCGAGCAAGATATGAGAGCGAGCGAGCCAGATATGAGAGCAAGCGAGCGAGCCAGATATGAGAGCGAGTGAGCCAGACATGAGAGCAAGCGAGCGAGCCAGATATGAGAGCGAGCGAGCCAGATATGAGAGCGAGCCAGATATGAGAGCGAGCCAGACATGAGAGCAAGCGAGCGAGCAAGATATGAGAGAGAGCCAGATAAGAGAGCAAACCAGACAAGAGAGCAAGCGAGCGAGCCAGATTTGAGAGTGAGCGAGCCAGACAAGAGAGCAAGCGAGCGAGCCAGATATGAGAGCGATCGAGCCAGACATAAGAGCAAGCGAGCAAGCCAGATATGAGAGCGAGCGAGCCAGACATGAGAGCAAGCGAGCGAGCCAGATATGAGAGCGAGCGAGCCAGACATGAGAGCAAGCGAGCGAGCCAGATATGAGAGCGAGCCAGACATGAGAGCAAGCGAGCGAGCAAGATATGAGAGCGAGCCAGATAAGAGAGTGAACCAGACAAGAGAGCAAGCGAGCGAGCCAGATATGAGAGCGAGCGAGCCAGACATGAGAGCAAGCGAGCGAGCCAGATATGAGAGCGAGCCAGACATGAGAGCAAGCGAGCCAACAAGATATGAGAGCGAGCCAGATAAGAGAGCGAACCAGACAAGAGAGCAAGCGAGCGAGCCAGATATGAGAGCGAGCGAGCCAGACATGAGAGCAAGCGAGCGAGCAAGATATGAGAGCGAGCGAGCCAGACATGTGAGCAAGCGAGCCAGATATGAGAGCGAGCGAGCCAGATATGAGAGCAAGCGAGCGAGCCAGATATGAGAGCAAGCGAGCGAGCCAGATATGAGAGCGAGAGAGATAAGAGAGCGAGCCAGACAAGAGAGCAAGTGAGCGAGCCAGATATGAGAGCAAGCGAGCGAGCCAGATATGAGAGCAAGCGAGCGATTCAGATATGAGAGCGAGAGAGATAAGAGAGCGAGCCAGACAAGAGAGCAAGCGAGCGAGCCAGACATAAGAGTAAGCGAGCGAGCCAGATATGAGAGCGAGCAAGACAGACATGAGAGCAAGCGAGCGAGCAAGATATGAGAGCGAGTGAGCCAGACATGAGAGCAAGCGAGCGAGCCAGATATGAGAGCGAGCAAGACAGACATGAGAGCAAGCGAGCGAGCAAGATATGAGAGCGAGCGAGCCAGACATGAGAGCAAGCGAGCAAGCCTGATATGTGAACGAGCGAGCCAGATATGAGAGCGAGCGAGCCAGACATGAGAGCAAGCGAGTCAGCCAGGTATGAGAGCAAGTGAGCCAGAAATGAGAGCAATCGAGCAAGCCAGATATGAGAGCGAGCGAGCCAGACATGAGAGCAAGCAAGCGAGCCAGATATGAGAGCAAGCGAGCCAGACATAAGAGCAAGCGAGCGAGCCAGATATGAGAGCGATCGAGCCAGACATGAGAGCAAGCGAGCGAGCCAGATATGAGAGCGAGCGAGCCAGACATGAGAGCAAGCGAGCGAGCCAGATATGAGAGCGAGTGAGCCAGACATGAGAGCAAGCGAGCGAGCCAGATATGAGAGCGAGCCAGACATGAGAGCAAGCGAGCGAGCCAGATATGAGAGCGAGCGAGCCAGACATGAGAGCAAGCGAGCGAGCCAGATATGAGAACGAGCCAGACATGAGAGCAAGCGAGCGAGCAAGATATGAGAGCGAGCCAGATAAGAGAGCGATCCAGACAAGAGAGCAAGCGAGCGAGCCAGATATGAGAGCGAGCAAGCCAGACATGAGAGCAAGCGAGCGAGCCAGATATGAGAGCGAGCGAGCCAGATATGCAAGCGAGCGAGCCAGATAAGAGAGCGAACCAGACAAGAGAGCAAGCGAGCGAGCCAGATATGAGAGCGAGCGAGCCAGACATGAGAGCAAGCGAGCGAGCCAGATATGAGAGCGAGTGAGCCAGACATGAGAGCAAGCGAGCGAGCCAGATATGAGAGCGAGCAAGACAGACATGAGAGCAAGCGAGCGAGCAAGATATGAGAGCGAGCGAGCCAGACATGAGAGCAAGCGAGCGAGCCAGATGTGAGAGCGAGTGAGCCAGACATGAGGGCAAGCCAGCGAGAAAGATATGAGATCGAGCGAACCAGACATGAGAGCAAGCGAGCGAGCAAGATATGAGATCGGGCGAGCCAGATATGCGAGCAAGTCAGATAAGAGAGCGAGCCAGACAAGAGAGCAAGTGAGCGAGCCAGATATGAGAGCAAGCGAGCGAGCCAGATATGAGAGCAAGCGAGCGACCCAGATATGAGAGCGAGCGAGGTAAGAGAGCGAGCCAGACAAGAGAGCAAGCGAGCGAGCCAGATATGAGAGCAAGCGAGCGAGCCAGATATGAGAGCGAGCGAGCCAGACATGAGAGCAAGCGAGCGAGCCAGATATGAGAGCGAGTGAGCCAGACATGAGAGCAAGCGAGCGAGCAAGATATGAGAGCGAGCGAGCCAGACATGAGAGCAAGCGAGCGAGCCAGATATGAGAGCGAGTGAGCCAAACATGAGAGCAAGCCAGCGAGAAAGATATGAGATCGAGCGAGCCAGTTATGCGAGCGAGCCAGATAAGAGAGCGAGCCAGACAAGAGAGCAAGTGAGCGAGCCAGATGTGAGAGCAAGCGAGCGAGCCAGATATGAGAGCAAGTGAGCGAGCCAGATATGAGAGCGAGCCAGATAAGAGAGCGAACAAGACAAGAGAGCAAGCGAGCGAGCCAGATATGAGAGCGAGAGAGCCAGACATGAGAGCGAGCGAGCCAGACATGAGAGCAAGCGAGCGAGCAAGATATGAAAGCGAGCGAGCCAGACATGAGAGCAAGCGAGCGAGCCAGATGTGAGAGCGAGTGAGCCAGACATGAGAGCAAGCGAGCGAGCAAGATATGAGATCGAGCGAGCCAGATATGCGAGCAAGTCAGATAAGAGAGCGAGCCAGACAAGAGAGCAAGTGAGCGAGCCAGATATGAGAGCAAGCGAGCGAGCCAGATATGAGAGCGAGCGAGATAAGAGAGCGAGCCAGACAAGAGAGCAAGCGAGCCAGATATGAGAGCAAGTGAGCGAGTCAGATATGAGAGCGAGGGAGCCAGATATGCGAGCGAGCGAGCCAGATAAGAGAGTGAGCCAGACAAGAGAGCAAGCGAGCGAGCCAGATATGCAAGCGAGCGAGCCAGATAAGAGAGCGAACCAGACAAGAGAGCAAGCGAGCGAGCCAGATATGAGAGCAAGCGAGCGAGCCAGATATGAGAGAGAGCGAGATAAGAGAGCGAGCCAGACAAGAGAGCAAGCGAGCGAGTCAGATATGAGAGCAAGCGAGCGAGCCAGATGAGAGCAAGCGAGCAAGCCAGATATGCGAGCGAGCGAGCCAGATAAGAGAGCGAGTCAGACAAGAGAGCAAGCGAGCGAGCCAGATATGCGAGCGAGCAAGCCAGATATGAGAGCGAGCGAGCCAAACATGAGATCAAGCGAGCGAGCCAGATATGAGAGCAAGTGAGCCAGACATGAGAGCAATCGAGCGAGCCAGATAAGAGAGCGAGCGAGCCAGACATGAGAGCAAGCGAGCGAGCCAGATATGAGAGCGAGCGAGCCAGACATGAGAGCAAGCGAGCGAGCCAGGTATGAGAGCAAGTGAGCCAGACATGAGAGCAATCGAGCGAGCCAGATATGAGAGCGAGCGAGCCAGACATGAGAGCAAGCGAGCGAGTCAGATATGAGAGCAAGCGAGCCAGACATGAGAGCAAGCGAGCGAGCCAGATATGAGAGCGATCCAGACATGAGAGCGAGCCAGATATGAGAGCGAGCCAGATAAGAGAACGAGCCAGACAAGAGAGCAAGCGAGCGAGCCAGATATGAGAGCGAGCGAGCCAGACATGAGAGCAAGCGAGCGAGCCAGATATGAGAGCGAGCGAGCCAGACATGAGAGCAAGCGAGCGAGCCAGATATGAGAGCGAGCGAGACAGACATGAGAGCAAGCGAGCGAGCAAGATATGAGAGCGAGCGAGCCAGACATGAGAGCAAGCGAGCGAGCCAGATGTGAGAGCGAGTGAGCCAGACATGAGGGCAAGCCAGCGAAAAAGATATGAGATCGAGCGAACCACACATGAGAGCAAGCGAGCGAGCAAGATATGAGATCGAGCGAGCCAGATATGCGAGCAAGTCAGATAAGAGAGCGAGCCAGACAAGAGAGCAAGTGAGCGAGCCAGATATGAGAGCAAGCGAGCGACCCAGATATGAGAGCGAGCGAGGTAAGAGAGCGAGCCAGACAAGAGAGAAAGCGAGCGAGCCAGATATGAGAGCAAGCGAGCGAGCCAGATATGAGAGCGAGTGAGCCAAACATGAGAGCAAGCCAGCGAGAAAGATATGAGATCGATCGAGCCAGTTATGCGAGCGAGCCAGATAAGAGAGCGAGCCAGACAAGAGAGCAGGTGAGCGAGCCAGATATGAGAGCAAGCGAGCGAGCCAGATATGAGAGCAAGCGAGCGAGCCAGATATGAGAGCGAGCCAGTTAAGAGAGCGAACAAGACAAGAGAGCAAGCGAGCGAGCCAGATATGAGAGCGAGGGAGCCAGACATGAGAGCGAGCGAGCCAGACATGAGAGCAAGCGAGCGAGCAAGATATGAGAGCGAGCGAGCCAGACATGAGAGCAAGCGAGCGAGCCAGATATGAGAGCGAGTGAGCCAGACATGAGAGCAAGCGAGCGAGCAAGATATGAGATCGAGCGAGCCAGATATGCGAGCAAGTCAGATAAGAGAGCGAGCCAGACAAGAGAGTAAGTGAGCGAGCCAGATATGAGAGCGAGCGAGCCAGACATGAGAGCAAGCGAGCGAGCCAGGTATGAGAGCAAGTGAGCCAGACATGAGAGCAATCGAGCGAGCCAGATATGAGAGCAAGCGAGCGAGCCAGATATGAGAGCAAGCGAGCGAGCCAGATATGAGAGCGAGCCAGATAAGAGAGCGAACAAGACAAGAGAGCAAGCGAGCGAGCCAGATATGAGAGCGAGGGAGCCAGACATGAGAGCGAGCGAGCCAAACATGAGAGCAATCGAGCGAGCCAGATATGAGAGCAAGCGGGCGAGCCAGATATGAGAGCAAGCGAGCGAGCCAGTTATGCGAGCGAGCCAGACAAGAGAGCGAGCGAGCCAGATATGAGAGCAAGCGAGCGAGCCAGATATGAGAGCGAGTGAGCCAGACATGAGAGCAAGCGAGCGAGCCAAATATGAGAGCGAGCCAGACATGAGAGCGAGCCAGATATGAGAGCGAGCCAGATAAGAGAGCGAGCCAGAAAAGAGAGCAAGTGAGCGAGCCAGATATGAGAGCAAACGAGCGAGCCAGATATGAGAGCTAGCGAGCGAGCCAGATATGAGAGCAAGCGAGATAAGAGAGCGAGCCAGACAAGAGAGCAAGCGAGCGAGCCAGATATGAGAGCAAGAGAGCGAGCCAGATGAGAGCAAGCGAGCGAGCCAGATATGCGAGCGAGCGAGCCAGATAAGAGAGCGAGCCAGACAAGAGAGCAAGCGAGCGAGCCAGATATGCGAGCGAGCAAGCCAGATAAGAGAGTGAGCCAGACAAGAGAGCAAGCGAGCGAGCCAGATATGAGAGCGAGCGAGCCAGACATGAGAGCAAGCGAGCAAGGCAGGTATGAGAGCAAGCGAGCCAGACATGAGAGCAATCGAGCGAGCCAGATATGAGAGCGAGCGAGCCAGACATGAGAGCAAGCGAGCGAGCCAGATATGAGAGCGAGCGAGCCAGACATGAGAGCAAGCGAGCAAGCCAAATATGAGAGCGAGCCAGACATGAGAGTGAGCCAGATATGAGAGCGAGCCAGATAAGAGAGCGAGCCAGACAAGAGAGCAAGTGAGCGAGCCAGATATGAGAGCAAACGAGCTAGCCAGATATGAGAGCAAGCGAGCGAGCCAGATATGAGAGCGAGCGAGATAAGAGAGCGAGCCAGACAAGAGAGCAAGCGAGCGAGCCAGATATGAGAGCAAGCGAGCGAGCCAGATGAGAGCAAGCGAGCGAGCCAGATATGCGAGCGAGCGAGCCAGACAAGAGAGCAAGCGAGCGAGCCAGATATGCGAGCGAGCAAGCCAGATAAGAGAGTGAGCCAGACAAGAGAGCAAGCGAGCGAGCCAGATATGAGAGCTAGCGAGCGAGCCAGATATGAGAGCGAGCGAGATAAGAGAGCGAGCCAGACAAGAGAGCAAGCGAGCGAGCCAGATATGAGAGCAAGCGAGCGAGCCAGATGAGAGCAAGCGAGCGAGCCAGATATGCGAGCGAGCGAGCCAGATAAGAGAGCGAGCCAGACAAGAGAGCAAGCGAGCGAGCCAGATATGCGAGCGAGCAAGCCAGATAAGAGAGTGAGCCAGACAAGAGAGCAAGCGAGCGAGCCAGATATGCGAGCGAGCGAGCCAGATATGAGAGCGAGCGAGCCAGACATGAGAGCAAGCTAGTGAACCAGGTATGAGAGCAAGTGAGCCAGAAATGAGAGCAATCGAGCGAACCAGATATGAGAGCGAGCGAGCCAGACATGAGAGCGAGCGAGCGAGCCAGATATGAGAGCAAGCGAGCGAGCCAGATGAGAGCAAGCGAGCAAGCCAGATATGCGAGCGAGCGAGCCAGATAAGAGAGCGAGTCAGACAAGAGAGCAAGCGAGCGAGCCAGATATGCGAGCGAGCGAGCCAGATATGAGAGCGAGCGAGCCAAACATGAGAGCAAGCGAGCGAGCCAGGTATGAGAGCAAGTGGGCCAGACATGAGAGCAATCGAGCGAGCCAGATATGAGAGCGAGCCAGATAAGAGAGCGAGCCAGACAAGAGAGCAAGCGAGCGAGCCAGATATGAGAGCGAGCGAGGCAGACACGAGAGCAAGCGAGCGAGCCAGATATGAGAGCGAGCGAGACAGACATGAGAGCAAGCGAGCGAGCAAGATATGAGAGCGAGCGAGCCAGACATGAGAGCAAGCGAGCGAGCCAGATATGAGAGCGAGTGAGCCAGACATGAGGGCAAGCCAGCGAGAAAGATATGAGATCGAGCGAACCAGACATGAGAGCAAGCGAGCGAGCAAGATATGAGATCGACCGAGCCAGATATGCGAGCAAGTCAGATAAGAGAGCGAGCCAGACAAGAGAGCAAGTGAGCGAGCCAGATATGAGAGAAAGCGAGCGACCCAGATATGAGAGCGAGCGAGGTAAGAGAGCGAGCCAGACAAGAGAGCAAGCGAGCGAGCCAGATATGAGAGCGAGCGAGCCAGACATGAGAGCAAGCGAGCGAGCCAGATATGAGAGCGAGCGAGCCAGACATGAGAGCAAGCGAGCGAGCCAGATATGAGAGCGAGCCAGACATGAGAGCAAGCGAGCGAGCAAGATATGAGAGCGAGCCAGATAAGAGAGTGAACCAGACAAGAGAGCAAGCGAGCGAGCCAGATATGAGAGCGAGCGAGCCAGACATGAGAGCAAGCGAGCGAGCCAGATATGAGAGCGAGCCAGACATGAGAGCAAGCGAGCCAACAAGATATGAGAGCGAGCCAGATAAGAGAGCGAACCAGACAAGAGAGCAAGCGAGCGAGCCAGATATGAGAGCGAGCGAGCCAGACATGAGAGCAAGCGAGCGAGCAAGATATGAGAGCGAGCGAGCCAGACATGTGAGCAAGCGAGCCAGATATGAGAGCGAGCGAGCCAGATATGAGAGCAAGCGAGCGAGCCAGATATGAGAGCAAGCGAGCGAGCCAGATATGAGAGCGAGAGAGATAAGAGAGCGAGCCAGACAAGAGAGCAAGTGAGCGAGCCAGATATGAGAGCAAGCGAGCGAGCCAGATATGAGAGCAAGCGAGCGATTCAGATATGAGAGCGAGAGAGATAAGAGAGCGAGCCAGACAAGAGAGCAAGCGAGCGAGCCAGACATAAGAGTAAGCGAGCGAGCCAGATATGAGAGCGAGCAAGACAGACATGAGAGCAAGCGAGCGAGCAAGATATGAGAGCGAGTGAGCCAGACATGAGAGCAAGCGAGCGAGCCAGATATGAGAGCGAGCAAGACAGACATGAGAGCAAGCGAGCGAGCAAGATATGAGAGCGAGCGAGCCAGACATGAGAGCAAGCGAGCAAGCCTGATATGTGAACGAGCGAGCCAGATATGAGAGCGAGCGAGCCAGACATGAGAGCAAGCGAGTCAGCCAGGTATGAGAGCAAGTGAGCCAGAAATGAGAGCAATCGAGCAAGCCAGATATGAGAGCGAGCGAGCCAGACATGAGAGCAAGCAAGCGAGCCAGATATGAGAGCAAGCGAGCCAGACATAAGAGCAAGCGAGCGAGCCAGATATGAGAGCGATCGAGCCAGACATGAGAGCAAGCGAGCGAGCCAGATATGAGAGCGAGCGAGCCAGACATGAGAGCAAGCGAGCGAGCCAGATATGAGAGCGAGTGAGCCAGACATGAGAGCAAGCGAGCGAGCCAGATATGAGAGCGAGCCAGACATGAGAGCAAGCGAGCGAGCCAGATATGAGAGCGAGCGAGCCAGACATGAGAGCAAGCGAGCGAGCCAGATATGAGAACGAGCCAGACATGAGAGCAAGCGAGCGAGCAAGATATGAGAGCGAGCCAGATAAGAGAGCGATCCAGACAAGAGAGCAAGCGAGCGAGCCAGATATGAGAGCGAGCAAGCCAGACATGAGAGCAAGCGAGCGAGCCAGATATGAGAGCGAGCGAGCCAGATATGCAAGCGAGCGAGCCAGATAAGAGAGCGAACCAGACAAGAGAGCAAGCGAGCGAGCCAGATATGAGAGCGAGCGAGCCAGACATGAGAGCAAGCGAGCGAGCCAGATATGAGAGCGAGTGAGCCAGACATGAGAGCAAGCGAGCGAGCCAGATATGAGAGCGAGCAAGACAGACATGAGAGCAAGCGAGCGAGCAAGATATGAGAGCGAGCGAGCCAGACATGAGAGCAAGCGAGCGAGCCAGATGTGAGAGCGAGTGAGCCAGACATGAGGGCAAGCCAGCGAGAAAGATATGAGATCGAGCGAACCAGACATGAGAGCAAGCGAGCGAGCAAGATATGAGATCGGGCGAGCCAGATATGCGAGCAAGTCAGATAAGAGAGCGAGCCAGACAAGAGAGCAAGTGAGCGAGCCAGATATGAGAGCAAGCGAGCGAGCCAGATATGAGAGCAAGCGAGCGACCCAGATATGAGAGCGAGCGAGGTAAGAGAGCGAGCCAGACAAGAGAGCAAGCGAGCGAGCCAGATATGAGAGCAAGCGAGCGAGCCAGATATGAGAGCGAGCGAGCCAGACATGAGAGCAAGCGAGCGAGCCAGATATGAGAGCGAGTGAGCCAGACATGAGAGCAAGCGAGCGAGCAAGATATGAGAGCGAGCGAGCCAGACATGAGAGCAAGCGAGCGAGCCAGATATGAGAGCGAGTGAGCCAAACATGAGAGCAAGCCAGCGAGAAAGATATGAGATCGAGCGAGCCAGTTATGCGAGCGAGCCAGATAAGAGAGCGAGCCAGACAAGAGAGCAAGTGAGCGAGCCAGATGTGAGAGCAAGCGAGCGAGCCAGATATGAGAGCAAGTGAGCGAGCCAGATATGAGAGCGAGCCAGATAAGAGAGCGAACAAGACAAGAGAGCAAGCGAGCGAGCCAGATATGAGAGCGAGAGAGCCAGACATGAGAGCGAGCGAGCCAGACATGAGAGCAAGCGAGCGAGCAAGATATGAAAGCGAGCGAGCCAGACATGAGAGCAAGCGAGCGAGCCAGATGTGAGAGCGAGTGAGCCAGACATGAGAGCAAGCGAGCGAGCAAGATATGAGATCGAGCGAGCCAGATATGCGAGCAAGTCAGATAAGAGAGCGAGCCAGACAAGAGAGCAAGTGAGCGAGCCAGATATGAGAGCAAGCGAGCGAGCCAGATATGAGAGCGAGCGAGATAAGAGAGCGAGCCAGACAAGAGAGCAAGCGAGCCAGATATGAGAGCAAGTGAGCGAGTCAGATATGAGAGCGAGGGAGCCAGATATGCGAGCGAGCGAGCCAGATAAGAGAGTGAGCCAGACAAGAGAGCAAGCGAGCGAGCCAGATATGCAAGCGAGCGAGCCAGATAAGAGAGCGAACCAGACAAGAGAGCAAGCGAGCGAGCCAGATATGAGAGCAAGCGAGCGAGCCAGATATGAGAGAGAGCGAGATAAGAGAGCGAGCCAGACAAGAGAGCAAGCGAGCGAGTCAGATATGAGAGCAAGCGAGCGAGCCAGATGAGAGCAAGCGAGCAAGCCAGATATGCGAGCGAGCGAGCCAGATAAGAGAGCGAGTCAGACAAGAGAGCAAGCGAGCGAGCCAGATATGCGAGCGAGCAAGCCAGATATGAGAGCGAGCGAGCCAAACATGAGATCAAGCGAGCGAGCCAGATATGAGAGCAAGTGAGCCAGACATGAGAGCAATCGAGCGAGCCAGATAAGAGAGCGAGCGAGCCAGACATGAGAGCAAGCGAGCGAGCCAGATATGAGAGCGAGCGAGCCAGACATGAGAGCAAGCGAGCGAGCCAGGTATGAGAGCAAGTGAGCCAGACATGAGAGCAATCGAGCGAGCCAGATATGAGAGCGAGCGAGCCAGACATGAGAGCAAGCGAGCGAGTCAGATATGAGAGCAAGCGAGCCAGACATGAGAGCAAGCGAGCGAGCCAGATATGAGAGCGATCCAGACATGAGAGCGAGCCAGATATGAGAGCGAGCCAGATAAGAGAACGAGCCAGACAAGAGAGCAAGCGAGCGAGCCAGATATGAGAGCGAGCGAGCCAGACATGAGAGCAAGCGAGCGAGCCAGATATGAGAGCGAGCGAGCCAGACATGAGAGCAAGCGAGCGAGCCAGATATGAGAGCGAGCGAGACAGACATGAGAGCAAGCGAGCGAGCAAGATATGAGAGCGAGCGAGCCAGACATGAGAGCAAGCGAGCGAGCCAGATGTGAGAGCGAGTGAGCCAGACATGAGGGCAAGCCAGCGAAAAAGATATGAGATCGAGCGAACCACACATGAGAGCAAGCGAGCGAGCAAGATATGAGATCGAGCGAGCCAGATATGCGAGCAAGTCAGATAAGAGAGCGAGCCAGACAAGAGAGCAAGTGAGCGAGCCAGATATGAGAGCAAGCGAGCGACCCAGATATGAGAGCGAGCGAGGTAAGAGAGCGAGCCAGACAAGAGAGAAAGCGAGCGAGCCAGATATGAGAGCAAGCGAGCGAGCCAGATATGAGAGCGAGTGAGCCAAACATGAGAGCAAGCCAGCGAGAAAGATATGAGATCGATCGAGCCAGTTATGCGAGCGAGCCAGATAAGAGAGCGAGCCAGACAAGAGAGCAGGTGAGCGAGCCAGATATGAGAGCAAGCGAGCGAGCCAGATATGAGAGCAAGCGAGCGAGCCAGATATGAGAGCGAGCCAGTTAAGAGAGCGAACAAGACAAGAGAGCAAGCGAGCGAGCCAGATATGAGAGCGAGGGAGCCAGACATGAGAGCGAGCGAGCCAGACATGAGAGCAAGCGAGCGAGCAAGATATGAGAGCGAGCGAGCCAGACATGAGAGCAAGCGAGCGAGCCAGATATGAGAGCGAGTGAGCCAGACATGAGAGCAAGCGAGCGAGCAAGATATGAGATCGAGCGAGCCAGATATGCGAGCAAGTCAGATAAGAGAGCGAGCCAGACAAGAGAGTAAGTGAGCGAGCCAGATATGAGAGCGAGCGAGCCAGACATGAGAGCAAGCGAGCGAGCCAGGTATGAGAGCAAGTGAGCCAGACATGAGAGCAATCGAGCGAGCCAGATATGAGAGCAAGCGAGCGAGCCAGATATGAGAGCAAGCGAGCGAGCCAGATATGAGAGCGAGCCAGATAAGAGAGCGAACAAGACAAGAGAGCAAGCGAGCGAGCCAGATATGAGAGCGAGGGAGCCAGACATGAGAGCGAGCGAGCCAAACATGAGAGCAATCGAGCGAGCCAGATATGAGAGCAAGCGGGCGAGCCAGATATGAGAGCAAGCGAGCGAGCCAGTTATGCGAGCGAGCCAGACAAGAGAGCGAGCGAGCCAGATATGAGAGCAAGCGAGCGAGCCAGATATGAGAGCGAGTGAGCCAGACATGAGAGCAAGCGAGCGAGCCAAATATGAGAGCGAGCCAGACATGAGAGCGAGCCAGATATGAGAGCGAGCCAGATAAGAGAGCGAGCCAGAAAAGAGAGCAAGTGAGCGAGCCAGATATGAGAGCAAACGAGCGAGCCAGATATGAGAGCTAGCGAGCGAGCCAGATATGAGAGCAAGCGAGATAAGAGAGCGAGCCAGACAAGAGAGCAAGCGAGCGAGCCAGATATGAGAGCAAGAGAGCGAGCCAGATGAGAGCAAGCGAGCGAGCCAGATATGCGAGCGAGCGAGCCAGATAAGAGAGCGAGCCAGACAAGAGAGCAAGCGAGCGAGCCAGATATGCGAGCGAGCAAGCCAGATAAGAGAGTGAGCCAGACAAGAGAGCAAGCGAGCGAGCCAGATATGAGAGCGAGCGAGCCAGACATGAGAGCAAGCGAGCAAGGCAGGTATGAGAGCAAGCGAGCCAGACATGAGAGCAATCGAGCGAGCCAGATATGAGAGCGAGCGAGCCAGACATGAGAGCAAGCGAGCGAGCCAGATATGAGAGCGAGCGAGCCAGACATGAGAGCAAGCGAGCAAGCCAAATATGAGAGCGAGCCAGACATGAGAGTGAGCCAGATATGAGAGCGAGCCAGATAAGAGAGCGAGCCAGACAAGAGAGCAAGTGAGCGAGCCAGATATGAGAGCAAACGAGCTAGCCAGATATGAGAGCAAGCGAGCGAGCCAGATATGAGAGCGAGCGAGATAAGAGAGCGAGCCAGACAAGAGAGCAAGCGAGCGAGCCAGATATGAGAGCAAGCGAGCGAGCCAGATGAGAGCAAGCGAGCGAGCCAGATATGCGAGCGAGCGAGCCAGACAAGAGAGCAAGCGAGCGAGCCAGATATGCGAGCGAGCAAGCCAGATAAGAGAGTGAGCCAGACAAGAGAGCAAGCGAGCGAGCCAGATATGAGAGCTAGCGAGCGAGCCAGATATGAGAGCGAGCGAGATAAGAGAGCGAGCCAGACAAGAGAGCAAGCGAGCGAGCCAGATATGAGAGCAAGCGAGCGAGCCAGATGAGAGCAAGCGAGCGAGCCAGATATGCGAGCGAGCGAGCCAGATAAGAGAGCGAGCCAGACAAGAGAGCAAGCGAGCGAGCCAGATATGCGAGCGAGCAAGCCAGATAAGAGAGTGAGCCAGACAAGAGAGCAAGCGAGCGAGCCAGATATGCGAGCGAGCGAGCCAGATATGAGAGCGAGCGAGCCAGACATGAGAGCAAGCTAGTGAACCAGGTATGAGAGCAAGTGAGCCAGAAATGAGAGCAATCGAGCGAACCAGATATGAGAGCGAGCGAGCCAGACATGAGAGCGAGCGAGCGAGCCAGATATGAGAGCAAGCGAGCGAGCCAGATGAGAGCAAGCGAGCAAGCCAGATATGCGAGCGAGCGAGCCAGATAAGAGAGCGAGTCAGACAAGAGAGCAAGCGAGCGAGCCAGATATGCGAGCGAGCGAGCCAGATATGAGAGCGAGCGAGCCAAACATGAGAGCAAGCGAGCGAGCCAGGTATGAGAGCAAGTGGGCCAGACATGAGAGCAATCGAGCGAGCCAGATATGAGAGCGAGCCAGATAAGAGAGCGAGCCAGACAAGAGAGCAAGCGAGCGAGCCAGATATGAGAGCGAGCGAGGCAGACACGAGAGCAAGCGAGCGAGCCAGATATGAGAGCGAGCGAGACAGACATGAGAGCAAGCGAGCGAGCAAGATATGAGAGCGAGCGAGCCAGACATGAGAGCAAGCGAGCGAGCCAGATATGAGAGCGAGTGAGCCAGACATGAGGGCAAGCCAGCGAGAAAGATATGAGATCGAGCGAACCAGACATGAGAGCAAGCGAGCGAGCAAGATATGAGATCGACCGAGCCAGATATGCGAGCAAGTCAGATAAGAGAGCGAGCCAGACAAGAGAGCAAGTGAGCGAGCCAGATATGAGAGAAAGCGAGCGACCCAGATATGAGAGCGAGCGAGGTAAGAGAGCGAGCCAGACAAGAGAGCAAGCGAGCGAGCCAGATATGAGAGCAAGCGAGCGAGCCAGATATGAGAGCGAGCGAGCCAGACATGAGAGCAAGCGAGCGAGCCAGATATGAGAGCGAGCCAGACATGAGAGCAAGCGAGCGAGGCAGATATGAGAGCGAGCGAGACAGACATGAGAGCAAGCGAGCGAGCCAGATATGAGAGCGAGTGAGCCAGACATGAGGGCAAGCCAGCGAGAAAGATATGAGATCGAGCGAGCCAGTTATGCGAGCGAGCCAGATAAGAGAGCGAGCCAGACAAGAGAGCAAGTGAGCGAGCCAGATATGAGAGCAAGCGAGCGAGCCAGATGAGAGCAAGCGAGCGAGCCAGATATGCGAGCGAGCGAGCCAGATAAGAGAGCGAGCCAGACAAGAGAGCAAGCGAGCGAGCCAGATATGCGAGCGAGCAAGCCAGATAAGAGAGTGAGCCAGACAATAGAGCAAGCGAGCGAGCCAGATATGCAAGCGAGCGAGCCAGATATGAGAGCGAGCGAGCCAGACATGAGAGCAAGCGAGCAAGGCAGGTATGAGAGCAAGCGAGCCAGACAAGAGAGCAATCGAGCGAGCCAGATATGAGAGCGAGCGAGCCAGACATGAGAGCAAGCGAGCGAGCCAGATATGAGAGCGAGCGAGCCAGACATGAGAGCAAGCGAGCAAGCCAAATATGAGAGAGAGCCAGACATGAGAGCGAGCCAGATATGAGAGCGAGCCAGACAAGAGAGCAAGCGAGCGAGCCAGATATGAGAGCAAGCGAGCGAGCCAGATGAGAGCAAGCGAGCGAGCCAGATATGCGAGCGAGCGAGCCAGATAAGAGAGCGAGCCAGACAAGAGAGCAAGCGAGCGAGCCAGATATGCGAGCGGGCAAGCCAGATAAGAGAGTGAGCCAGACAAGAGAGCAAGCGAGCGAGCCAGATATGCAAGCGAGCGAGCCAGATATGAGAGCGAGCAAGCCAGACATGAGAGCAAGCGAGTGAGCCAGGTATGAGAGCAAGTGAGCCAGAAATGAGAGCAATCGAGCGAGCCAGATATGAGAGCGAGCGAGCCAGACATGAGAGCAAGCGAGCCAGATATGAGAGCAAGCGAGCCAGACATGAGAGCAAGCAAACGAGCCAGATATGAGAGCGATCGAGCCAGACATGAGAGCAAGCGAGCGAGCCAGATATGAGAGCGAGCGAGCCAGACATGAGAGCAAGCGAGCGAGCCAGATATGAGAGCGAGTGAGCCAGACATGAGAGCAAGCAAGCGAGCCAGATATGAGAGCGAGCCAGACATGAGAGCAAGCGAGCGAGCCAGATATGAGAGCAAGCGAGCGAGCCAGATGAGAGCAAGCGAGCAAGCCAGATATGCGAGCGAGCGAGCCAGATAAGAGAGCGAGTCAGACAAGAGAGCAAGCGAGCGAGCCAGATATGCGAGCGAGCGAGCCAGATATGAGAGCGAGCGAGCCAAACATGAGAGCAAGCGAGCGAGCCAGATATGAGAGCAAGTGAGCCAGACATGAGAGCAATCGAGCGAGCCAGATATGAGAGCGAGCGAGCCAGACATGAGAGCAAGCGAGCGAGCCAGATATGAGAGCGAGCGAGCCAGACATGAGAGCAAGCGAGCGAGCCAGGTATGAGAGCAAGTGAGCCAGACATGAGAGCAATCGAGCGAGCCAGATATGAGAGCGAGCGAGCCAGACATGAGAGCAAGCGAGCGAGTCAGATATAAGAGCAAGCGAGCCAGACATGAGAGCAAGCGAGCGAGCCAGATATGAGAGCGATCCAGACATGAGAGCGAGCCAGATATGAGAGCGAGCCAGATAAGAGAGCGAGCCAGACAAGAGAGCAAGCGAGCGAGCCAGATATGAGAGCGAGCGAGCCAGACATGAGAGCAAGCGAGCGAGCCAGATATGAGAGCGAGCGAGCCAGACATGAGAGCAAGCGAGCGAGCCAAATATGAGAGCGAGCGAGACAGACATGAGAGCAAGCGAGCGAGCAAGATATGAGAGCGAGCGAGCCAGACATGAGAGCAAGCGAGCGAGCCAGATATGAGAGCGAGTGAGCCAGACATGAGGGCAAGCCAGCGAGAAAGATATGAGATCGAGCGAACCAGACATGAGAGCAAGCGAGCGAGCAAGATTTGAGATCGAGCGAGCCAGATATGCGAGCAAGTCAGATAAGAGAGCGAGCCAGACAAGAGAGCAAGTGAGCGAGCCAGATATGAGAGCAAGCGAGCGACCCAGTTATGAGAGCGAGCGAGGTAAGAGAGCGAGCCAGACAAGAGAGCAAGCGAGCGAGCCAGATATGAGAGCAAGCGAGCGAGCCAGATATGAGAGCGAGCGAGACAGGCATGAGAGCAAGCGAGCGAGCCAGATATGAGAGCGAGCCAGACATGAGAGCAAGCGAGCGAGGCAGATATGAGAGCGAGCGAGACAGACATGAGAGCAAGCGAGCAAGCAAGATATGAGAGCGAGCGAGCCAGACATGAGAGCAAGCGAGCGAGCCAGATATGAGAGCGAGTGAGCCAAACATGAGAGCAAGCCAGCGAGAAAGATATGAGATCGAGCGAGCCAGTTATGCGAGCGAGCCAGATAAGAGAGCGAGCCAGACAAGAGAGCAAGTGAGCGAGCCAGATATGAGAGCAAGCGAGCGAGCCAGATATGAGAGCAAGCGAGCGAGCCAGATATGAGAGCGAGCCAGTTAAGAGAGCGAACAAGACAAGAGAGCAAGCGAGCGAGCCAGATATGAGAGCGAGGGAGCCAGACATGAGAGCGAGCGAGCCAGACATGAGAGCAAGCGAGCGAGCAAGATATGAGAGCGAGCGAGCCAGACATGAGAGCAAGCGAGCGAGCCAGATATGAGAGCGAGTGAGCCAGACATGAGAGCAAGCGAGCGAGCAAGATATGAGATCGAGCGAGCCAGATATGCGAGCAAGTCAGATAAGAGAGCGAGCCAGACAAGAGAGTAAGTGAGCGAGCCAGATATGAGAGCGAGCGAGCCAGACATGAGAGCAAGCGAGCGAGCCAGGTATGAGAGCAAGTGAGCCAGACATGAGAGCAATCGAGCGAGCCAGATATGAGAGCGAGCGAGCCAGACATGAGAGCAAGCGAGCGAGTCAGATATAAGAGCAAGCGAGCCAGACATGAGAGCAAGCGAGCGAGCCAGATATGAGAGCGAGCCAGACATGAGAGCGAGCCAGATATGAGAGCGAGCAAGATAAGAGAGCGAGCCAGACAAGAGAGCAAGCGAGCGAGCCAGATATGAGAGCGAGCGAGCCAGACATGAGAGCAAGCGAGCGAGCCAGATATGAGAGCGAGCGAGCCAGACATGAGAGCAAGCGAGCGAGCCAAATATGAGAGCGAGCGAGACAGACATGAGAGCAAGCGAGCGAGCAAGATATGAGAGCGAGCGAGCCAGACATGAGAGCAAGCGAGCGAGCCAGATATGAGAGCGAGTGAGCCAGACATGAGGGCAAGCCAGCGAGAAAGATATGAGATCGAGCGAACCAGACATGAGAGCAAGCGAGCGAGCAAGATATGAGATCGAGCGAGCCAGATATGCGAGCAAGTCAGATAAGAGAGCGAGCCAGACAAGAGAGCAAGTGAGCGAGCCAGATATGAGAGCAAGCGAGCGACCCAGATATGAGAGCGAGCGAGGTAAGAGAGCGAGCCAGACAAGAGAGCAAGCGAGCGAGCCAGATATGAGAGCAAGCGAGCGAGCCAGATATGAGAGCGAGCGAGACAGGCATGAGAGCAAGCGAGCGAGCCAGATATGAGAGCGAGCCAGACATGAGAGCAAGCGAGCGAGGCAGATATGAGAGCGAGCGAGACAGACATGAGAGCAAGCGAGCAAGCAAGATATGAGAGCGAGCGAGCCAGACATGAGAGCAAGCGAGCGAGCCAGATA
The DNA here is from genome assembly GCF_029499605.1 of Hyla sarda. Taxonomy (NCBI): domain Eukaryota; kingdom Metazoa; phylum Chordata; class Amphibia; order Anura; family Hylidae; genus Hyla; species Hyla sarda. The sequence goes on from NW_026610422.1 coordinate 76,537, forward strand.
TGAGAGCGAGTGAGCCAAACATGAGAGCAAGCCAGCGAGAAAGATATGAGATCGAGCGAGCCAGTTATGCGAGCGAGCCAGATAAGAGAGCGAGCCAGACAAGAGAGCAAGTGAGCGAGCCAGATATGAGAGCAAGCGAGCGAGCCAGATATGAGAGCAAGCGAGCGAGCCAGATATGAGAGCGAGCCAGTTAAGAGAGCGAACAAGACAAGAGAGCAAGCGAGCGAGCCAGATATGAGAGCGAGGGAGCCAGACATGAGAGCGAGCGAGCCAGACATGAGAGCAAGCGAGCGAGCAAGATATGAGAGCGAGCGAGCCAGACATGAGAGCAAGCGAGCGAGCCAGATATGAGAGCGAGTGAGCCAGACATGAGAGCAAGCGAGCGAGCAAGATATGAGATCGAGCGAGCCAGATATGCGAGCAAGTCAGATAAGAGAGCGAGCCAGACAAGAGAGTAAGTGAGCGAGCCAGATATGAGAGCGAGCGAGCCAGACATGAGAGCAAGCGAGCGAGCCAGGTATGAGAGCAAGTGAGCCAGACATGAGAGCAATCGAGCGAGCCAGATATGAGAGCAAGCGAGCGAGCCAGATATGAGAGCGAGCCAGATAAGAGAGCGAACAAGACAAGAGAGCAAGCGAGCGAGCCAGATATGAGAGCGAGGGAGCCAGACATGAGAGCGAGCGAGCCAGACATGAGAGCAATCGAGCGAGCCAGATATGAGAGCAAGCGAGCGAGCCAGATATGAGAGCAAGCGAGCGAGCCAGTTATGCGAGCGAGCCAGACAAGAGAGCGAGCGAGCCAGATATGAGAGCAAGCGAGCGAGCCAGATATGAGAGCGAGTGAGCCAGACATGAGAGCAAGCGAGCGAGCCAAATATGAGAGCGAGCCAGACATGAGAGCGAGCCAGATATGAGAGCGAGCCAGATAAGAGAGCGAGCCAGACAAGAGAGCAAGTGAGTGAGCCAGATATGAGAGCAAACGAGCGAGCCAGATATGAGAGCTAGCGAGCGAGCCAGATATGAGAGCGAGCGATATAAGAGAGCGAGCCAGACAAGAGAGCAAGCGAGCGAGCCAGATATGAGAGCAAGAGAGCGAGCCAGATGAGAGCAAGCGAGCGAGCCAGATATGCGAGCGAGCGAGCCAGATAAGAGAGCGAGCCAGACAAGAGAGCAAGCTAGCGAGCCAGATATGCGAGCGAGCAAGCCAGATAAGAGAGTGAGCCAGAAAAGAGAGCAAGCGAGCGAGCCAGATATGCGAGCGAGCGAGCCAGATATGAGAGCGAGCGAGCCAGACATGAGAGCAAGCGAGCAAGGCAGGTATGAGAGCAAGCGAGCCAGACATGAGAGCAATCGAGCGAGCCAGATATGAGAGCGAGCGAGCCAGACATGAGAGCAAGCGAGCGAGCCAGATATGAGAGCGAGCGAGCCAGACATGAGAGCAAGCGAGCAAGCCAAATATGAGAGCGAGCCAGACATGAGAGTGAGCCAGGTATGAGAGCGAGCCAGATAAGAGAGCGAGCCAGACAAGAGAGCAAGTGAGCGAGCCAGATATGAGAGCAAACGAGCTAGCCAGATATGAGAGCAAGCGAGCGAGCCAGATATGAGAGCGAGCGAGATAAGAGAGCGAGCCACACAAGAGAGCAAGCGAGCGAGCCAGATATGAGAGCAAGCGAGCGAGCCAGATGAGAGCAAGCGAGCGAGCCAGATATGCGAGCGAGCGAGCCAGATATGAGAGCGAGCGAGCCAGACTTGAGAGCAAGCTAGTGAGCCAGGTATGAGAGCAAGTGAGCCAGAAATGAGAGCAATCGAGCAAGCCAGATATGAGAGCGAGCGAGCCAGACATGAGAGCGAGCGAGCGAGCCAGATATGAGAGCAAGCGAGCGAGCCAGATGAGAGCAAGCGAGCCAGATATGAGAGCGAGGGAGCCAGATATGCGAGCGAGCGAGCCAGATAAGAGAGCGAGTCAGACAAGAGAGCAAGCGAGCGAGCCAGATATGCGAGCGAGCGAGCCAGATATGAGAGCGAGCGAGCCAAACATGAGAGCAAGCGAGCGAGCCAGGTATGAGAGCAAGTGGGCCAGACATGAGAGCAATCGAGCGAGCCAGATATGAGAGCAAGCGAGCCAGACATGAGAGCAAGCGAGCGAGCCAGGTATGAGAGCGAGCGAGCCAGACATGAGAGCAAGCGAGCGAGCCAGGTATGAGAGCAAGTGAGCCAGACATGAGAGCAATCCAGCGAGCCAGATATGAGAGCGAGCGAGCCAGACATGAGAGCAAGCGAGCGAGTCAGATATGAGAGCAAGCGAGCCAGACATGAGAGCAAGCGAGCGAGCCAGATATGAGAGCGAGCCAGACATGAGAGCGAGCCAGATATGAGAGCGAGCCAGATAAGAGAGCGAGCCAGACAAGAGAGCAAGCGAGCGAGCCAGATATGCGAGCGAGCGAGCCAGATATGAGAGCGAGCGAGACAAACATGAGAGCAAGCGAGCGAGCCAGGTATGAGAGCAAGTGAGCCAGACATGAGAGCAATCGAGCGAGCCAGGTATGAGAGCAAGTGAGCCAGACATGAGAGCAATCGAGCGAGCCAGATATGAGAGCGAGCAAGCCAGACATGAGAGCAAGCGAGCGAGTCAGATATGAGAGCAAGCGAGCCAGACATGAGAGCAAGCGAGCGAGCCAGATATGAGAGCGAGCCAGACATGAGAGCGAGCCAGATATGAGAGCGAGCCAGATAAGAGAGCGAGCCAGACAAGAGAGCAAGCGAGCGAGCCAGATATGAGAGCGAGCCAGACATGAGAGCAAGCGAGCGAGCCAGATATGAGAGCGAGCGAGGCAGACACGAGAGCAAGCGAGCGAGCCAGATATGAGAGCGAGCGAGACAGACATGAGAGCAAGCGAGCGAGCAAGATATGAGAGCGAGCGAGCCAGACATGAGAGCAAGCGAGCGAGCCAGATATGAGAGCGAGTGAGCCAGACATGAGGGCAAGCCAGCGAGAAACATATGAGATCGAGCGAACCAGACATGAGAGCAAGCGAGCGAGCAAGATATGAGATCGACCGAGCCAGATATGCGAGCAAGTCAGATAAGAGAGCGAGCCAGACAAGAGAGCAAGCGAGCGAGCCAGATATGAGAGCGAGCCAGACATGAGAGCAAGCGAGCGAGCCAGATATGAGAGCGAGCGAGGCAGACACGAGAGCAAGCGAGCGAGCCAGATATGAGAGCGAGCGAGCCAGACAAGAGAGCAAGTGAGCGATCCAGATATGAGAGCAAGCGAGCGAGCCAGATATGAGAGCGAGCGAGCCAGACATGAGAGCAAGCGAGTGAGCCAGATATGAGAGCGAGCCAGACATGAGAGCAAGCGAGCGAGGCAGATATGAGAGCGAGCGAGCCAGACATGAGAGCAAGCGAGCGAGCCAGATATGAGAGCGAGTGAGCCAAACATGAGAGCAAGCCAGCGAGAAAGATATGAGATCGAGCGAGCCAGTTATGCGAGCGAGCCAGATAAGAGAGTGAGCCAGACAAGAGAGCAAGTGAGCGAGCCAGATATGAGAGCAAGCGAGCGAAACAGATATGAGAGCAAGCGAGCGAGCCAGATATGAGAGCGAGCCAGATAAGAGAGCGAACAAGACAAGAGAGCAAGCGAGCGAGCCAGATATGAGAGCGAGGGAGCCAGACATGAGAGCGAGCGAGCCAGACATGAGAGCAAGCGAGCGAGCTAGATATGAGAGCGAGTGAGCCAGACATGAGAGCAAGCGAGCGAGCAAGATATGAGATCGAGCGAGTCAGATATGCGAGCAAGTCAGATAAGAGAGCGAGCCGGACAAGAGAGCAAGTGAGCGAGCCAGATATGCGAGCAAGTCAGATAAGAGAGCGAGCCAGACAAGAGAGCAAGTGAGCGAGCCAGATATGAGAGCGAGCGAGCCAGACATGAGAGCAAGCGAGCGAGCTAGGTATGAGAGCAAGTGAGCCAGACATGAGAGCAATCGAGCGAGCCAGATATGAGAGCAAGCGAGCGAGCCAGATATGTGAGCAAGCGAGCGAGCCAGATATGAGAGCGAGCCAGATAAGAGAGCGAACAAGTCAAGAGAGCAAGTGAGCGAGCCAGATATGAGAGCGAGCCAGATAAGAGAGCGAACAAGACAAGAGAGCAAGCGAGCGAGCCAGATATGAGAGCGAGCGAGGCAGACACGAGAGCAAGCGAGGGAGCCAGACATGAGAGCGAGCGAGCCAGACATGAGAGCAATCGAGCGAGCCAGATATGAGAGCAAGCGAGCGAGCCAGATATGAGAGCAAGCGAGCGAGCCAGTTATGCGAGCGAGCCAGATAAGAGAGCGAGCGAGATGAGAGAGCGAGCCAGACAAGAGAGCAAGTGAGCGAGCCAGATATGAGAGCAAGCGAGCGAGCCAGATGAGAGAAAGCGAGCGAGCCAGATATGCGAGCGAGCGAGCCAGATAAGAGAGCGAGCCAGACAAGAGAGCAAGCGAGCGAGCCAGAAATGCGAGCGAGCAAGCCAGATAAGAGAGTGAGCCAGACAAGAGAGCAAGCGAGCGAGCCAGATATGCGAGCGAGCGAGCCAGATATGAGAGCGAGCGAGCCAGACATAAGAGCAAGCGAGCAAGGCAGGTATGAGAGCAAGCGAGCCAGACATGAGAGCAATCGAGCGAGCCAGATATGAGAGCGAGCGAGCCAGACATGAGAGCAAGCGAGCGAGCCAGATATGAGAGCGAGCGAGCCAGACATGAGAGCAAGCGAGCAAGCCAAATATGAGAGCGAGCCAGACATGAGAGCGAGCCAGATATGAGAGCGAGCCAGATAAGAGAGCGAGCCAGACAAGAGAGCAAGTGAGCGAGCCAGATATGAGAGCAAACGAGCGAGCCAGATATGAGAGCAAGCGAGCGAGCCAGATATGAGAGCGAGCGAGATAAGAGAGCGAGCCAGACAAGAGAGCAAGCAAGCGAGCCAGATATGAGAGCAAGCGAGCGAGCCAGATGAGAGCAAGCGAGCGAGCCAGATATGCGAGCGAGCGAGCCAGATAAGAGAGCGAGCCAGACAAGAGAGCAAGCGAGCGAGCCAGATATGCAAGCGAGCGAGCCAGATATGAGAGCGAGCGAGCCAGACATGAGAGCAAGCGAGTGAGCCAGGTATGAGAGCAAGTGAGCCAGAAATGAGAGCAATCGAGCGAGCCAGATATGAGAGCGAGCGAGCCAGACATGAGAGCAAGCGAGCGAGCCAGATATGAGAGCAAGCGAGCCAGACATGAGAGCAAGCGAACGAGCCAGATATGAGAGCGATCGAGCCAGACATGAGAGCAAGCGAGCGAGCCAGATATGAGAGCGAGCGAGCCAGACATGAGAGCAAGCGAGCGAGCCAGATATGAGAGAAAGTGAACCAGACATGATAGCAAGCCAGCGAGAAAGATATGAGATCGAGCGAACCAGACATGAGAGCAAGCGAGCGAGCAAGATATGAGATCGAGCGAGCCAGATATGCGAGCAAGTCAGATAAGAGAGCGAGCCAGACAAGAGAGCAAGTGAGCGAGCCAAATATGAGAGCAAGCGAGTGAGCCAGATATGAGAGCAAGCGAGCGACCCAGATATGAGAGCGAGCGAGCCAGACATGAGAGCAAGCGAGCGAGCCAGATATGAGAGCGAGTGAGTAAGACATGAGAGAAAGCGAGCGAGCAAGATATGAGATCGAGCGAGCCAGATATGCGAGCAAGTCAGATAAGAGAGCGAGCCAGACAAGAGAGCAAGTGAGTGAGCCAGATATGAGAGCAAGCGAGCGAGCCAGATATGAGAGCAAGCGAGCGAGCCAGATATGAGAGCGAGCGAGATAAGAGAGAGAGCCAGACAAGAGAGCAAGCGAGCCAGATATGAGAGCGAGGGAGCCAGATATGCGAGCGAGCGAGCCGGTTAAGAGAGTGAGCCAGACAAGAGAGCAAGCGAGCGAGCCAGATATGCAAACGAGCGAGCCAGATAAGAGAGCGAACCAGACAAGAGAGCAAGCGAGCGAGCCAGATATGAGAGCAAGAGAGCGAGCCAGATATGAGAGCGAGCGAGCCAGACATGAGAGCAAGCGAGCGAGCAAGATATGAGAGCGAGCGAGCCAGACATGAGAGCAAGCGAGCGAGCCAGATATGAGAGCGAGTGAGCCAGACATGAGTGCAAGCCAGCGAGAAAGATATGAGATCGAGCGAGTCAGTTATGCTAGCGAGCCAGATAAGAGAGCGAGCCAGACAAGAGAGCAAGTGAGCGAGCCAGATATGAGAGCAAGCGAGCGAGCAAAAAATGAGAGCAAGCGAGCGAGCCAGATATGAGAGCGAGCGAGATAAGAGAGCGAGCCAGACAAGAGAGCAAGCGAGCGAGCCAGATATGAGAGCGAGGGAGCCAGATATGCGAGCGAGCCAGATAAGAGAGTGAGCCAGACAAGAGAGCAAGTGAGCGAGCCAGATATGCGAGCGAGCCAGATATGAGAGCGAGCGAGCCAGACATGAGAGCAAGCGAGCGAGCCAGGTGTGAGAGCAAGCGAGCCAGACATGAGAGCAAGCGAGCGAGCCATATATGAGAGCGAGCGAGCCAGACATGAGAGCAAGCGAGCGAGCCAGGTGTGAGAGCAAGCGAGTCAGACATGAGAGCAAGCGAGCGAGCCATATATGAGAGCAAGCGAGCCACACATGAGAGCAAGCGAGCGAGCCAGATATGAGAGCGAGCGAGAAAGACATGAGAGCAAGCAAGCGAGCCAGATATGAGAGCGAGCCAGACATGAGAGCAAGCGAGCGAGCCAGATATGAGAGCGAGTGAGCCAGACATGAGAGCAAGCCAGCGAGAAAGATATGAGATCGAGCGAGCCAGTTATGCGAGCGAGCCAGATAAGTGAGCGAGCCAGACAAGAGAGCAAGTGAGCGAGCCAGATATGAGAGCAAGCGAGCGAGCCAGATATGAGAGCAAGCGAGCGAGCCAGATATGAGAGCGAGCGAGATAAGAGAGCGAGCCAGACAAGAGAGCAAGCGAGCGAGCCAGATATGAGAGCGAGGGAGCCAGATATGCGAGCGAGCGAGCCAGATAAGAGAGTGAGCCAGACAAGAGAGCAAGCGAGCGAGCCAGATATGCGAGCGAGTGAGCCAGATATGAGAGAAAGCGAGCCAGACATGAGAGCAAGCGAGCGAGCCAGGTGTGAGAGCAAGCGAGCCAGACATGAGAGCAAGCGAGCGAGCCAGATATAAGAGCAAGCGAGCCAGACATGAGAGCAAGCGAGCGAGCCAGATATGAGAGCAATCGAGCCAGACATGAGAGCAAGCGAGCGAGCCAGATATGAGAGCGAGCGAGCCAGACATGAGAGCAAGCGAGCGAGCCAGATATGAGAGCGAGTGAGCCAGACATGAGAGCAAGCGAGCGAGCCAGATATGAGAGCGAGCCAGACATGAGAGCAAGCGAGCGAGCAAGATATGAGAGCGAGCCAGATAAGAGAGCGAACAAGACAAGAGAGCAAGCGAGCGAGCCAGATATGAGAGCGAGGGAGCCAGACATGAGAGCGAGCGAGCCAGACATGAGAGCAAGCGAGCGAGCAAGATATGAGAGCGAGCGAGCCAGACATGAGAGCAAGCGAGCGAGCAAGATATGAGAGCGAGCGAGCCAGACATGAGAGCAAGCGAGCGAGCCAGATATGAGAGCGAGTGAGCCAGACATGAGTGCAAGCCAGCGAGAAAGATATGAGATCGAGCGAGCCAGTTATGCGAGCGAGGCAGATAAGAGAGCGAGCCAGACAAGAGAGCAAGTGAGCGAGCCAGATATGAGAGCAAGCGAGCGAGCCAGATATGAGAGCAAGCGAGCGAGCCAGATATGAGAGCGAGCCAGACATGAGAGCAAGCGAGCGAGCAAGATATGAGAGCGAGCGAGCCAGACATGAGAGCAAGCGAGCGAGCCAGATATGAGAGCGAGTGAGCCAGACATGAGTGCAAGCCAGCGAGAAAGATATGAGATCGAGCGAGCCAGTTATGCTAGCGAGCCAGATAAGAGAGCGAGCCAGACAAGAGAGCAAGTGAGCGAGCCAGATATGAGAGCAAGCGAGCGAGCAAAAAATGAGAGCAAGCGAGCGAGCCAGATATGAGAGCGAGCGAGATAAGAGAGCGAGCCAGACAAGAGAGCAAGCGAGCGAGCCAGATATAAGAGCAAGCGAGCGAGCCAGATATGAGAGCGAGGGAGCCAGATATGCGAGCGAGCCAGATAAGAGAGTGAGCCAGACAAAAGAGCAAGTGAGCGAGCCAGATATGCGAGCGAGCGAGCCAGATATGAGAGCGAGCGAGCCAGACATGAGAGCAAGCGAGCGAGCCAGGTGTGAGAGCAAGCGAGCCAGACATGAGAGCAAGCGAGCGAGCCATATATGAGAGCAAGCGAGCCAGACATGAGAGCAAGCGAGCGAGCCAGATATGAGAGCGATCGAGCCAGACATGAGAGCAAGCGAGCGAGCCAGATATGAGAGCGAGCGAAAAAGACATGAGAGCAAGCGAGCGAGCCAGATATGAGAGCGAGCCACACATGAGAGCAAGCGAGCGAGCCAGATATGAGAGCGAGTGAGCCAGACATGAGAGCAAGCCAGCGAGAAAGATATGAGATCGAGCGAGCCAGTTATGCGAGCGAGCCAAATAAGAGAGCGAGCCAGACAAGAGAGCAAGTGAGCGAGCCAGATATGAGAGCAAGCGAGCGAGCCAGATATGAGAGCAAGCGAGCGAGCCAGATATGAGAGCGAGCGAGATAAGAGAGCAAGCCAGACAAGAGAGCAAGCGAGCGAGCCAGATATGTGAGCGAGGGAGCCAGATATGCGAGCAAGCGAGCCAGATAAGAGAGTGAGCCAGACAAGAGAGCAAGCGAGCGAGCCAGATATGCGAGCGAGCGAGCCAGATATGAGAGAAAGCGAGCCAGACATGAGAGCAAGCGAGCGAGCCAGGTGTGAGAGCAAGCGAGCCAGACATGAGAGCAAGCGAGCGAGCCAGATATAAGAGCAAGCGAGCCAGACATGAGAGCAAGCGAGCGAGCCAGATATGAGAGCAATCGAGCCAGACATGAGAGCAAGCGAGCGAGCCAGATATGAGAGCGAGCGAGCCAGACATGAGAGCAAGCGAGCGAGCCAGATATGAGAGCGAGTGAGCCAGACATGAGAGCAAGCGAGCGAGCCAGATATGAGAGCGAGCCAGACATGAGAGCAAGGGAGCGAGCAAGATATGAGAGCGAGCTAGATAAGAGAGCGAACAAGACAAGAGAGCAAGAGAGCGAGCCAGATATGAGAGCGAGGGAGCCAGACATGAGAGCGAGCGAGCCAGACATGAGAGCAAGCGAGCGAGCAAGATATGAGAGCGAGCGAGCCAGACATGAGAGCAAGCGAGCGAGCAAGATATGAGAGCGAGCGAGCCAGACATGAGAGCAAGCGAGCGAGCCAGATATGAGAGCGAGTGAGCCAGACATGAGTGCAAGCCAGCGAGAAAGATATGAGATCGAGCGAGCCAGTTATGCTAGCGAGCCAGATAAGAGAGCGAGCCAGACAAGAGAGCAAGTGAGCGAGCCAGATATGAGAGCAAGCGAGCGAGCAAAAAATGAGAGCAAGCGAGCGAGCCAGATATGAGAGCGAGCGAGATAAGAGAGCGAGCCAGACAAGAGAGCAAGCGAGCGAGCCAGATATGAGAGCAAGCGAGCGAGCCAGATATGAGAGCGAGGGAGCCAGATATGCGAGCGAGCAAGATAAGAGAGTGAGCCAGACAAGAGAGCAAGTGAGCGAGCCAGATATGCGAGCGAGCGAGCCAGATATGAGAGCGAGCGAGCCAGACATGAGAGCAAGCGAGCGAGCCAGGTGTGAGAGCAAGCGAGCCAGACATGAGAGCAAGCGAGCGAGCCATATATGAGAGCAAGCGAGCCAGACATGAGAGCAAGCGAGCGAGCCAGATATGAGAGCGATCGAGCCAGACATGAGAGCAAGCGAGCGAGCAAGATATGAGAGTGAGCGAGCCACACATGAGAGCAAGCGAGCGAGCCAGATATGAGAGCGAGCGAGAAAGACATGAGAGCAAGCGAGCGAGCCAGATATGAGAGCGAGCCAGACATGAGAGCAAGCGAGCGAGCCAGATATGAGAGCGAGTGAGCCAGACATGAGAGCAAGCCAGCGAGAAAGATATGAGATCGAGCGAGCCAGTTATGCGAGCGAGCCAGATAAGAGAGCGAGCCAGACATGAGAGCAAGCGAGCGAGCCAGATATGAGAGTGAGCGAGACAGACATGAGAGCAAGCGAGCGAGCAAGATATGAGAGCGAGTGAGCCAGACATGAGAGCAAGCCAGCGAGAAAGATATGAGATCGAGCGAACCAGACATGAGAGCAAGCGAGCGAGCAAGATATGAGATTGAGCGAGCCAGATATGCGAGCAAGTCAGATAAGAGAGCGAGCCAGACAAGAGAGCAAGTGAGCGAGCCAGATATGAGAGCAAGCGAGCGAGCCAGATATGAGAGCAAGCGAGCGAGCCAGATATGAGAGCGAGCGAGATAAGAGAGCGAGCCAGACAAGAGAGCAAGCGAGCGAGCCAGATATGTGAGCAAGCGAGCAAGCCATATACGAGAGCGAGCGAGCCAGACATGAGAGCAAGCGAGCGAGCCAGATATGAGAGCGAGCCAGACATGAGAGCAAGCGAGTGAGCCAGATATGAGAGCGAGACAGACATGAGAGAAAGCGAGCGAGCAAGATATGAGAGCGAGCGAGCCAGACATGAGAGCAAGCGAGCGAGCCAGATATGAGAGCGAGTGAGCCAGACATGAGAGCAAGCCAGCGAGAAAGATATGAGATCGAGCGAGCCAGTTATGCGAGCGAGCCAGATAAGAGAGCGAGCCAGACAAGAGAGCAAGTGAGCGAGCCAGATATGAGAGCAAGCGAGCGAGCCAGATATGAGAGCAAGCGAGCATGCCAGATATGAGAGCGAGCGAGATAAGAGAGCGAGCCAGACAAGAGAGCAAGCGAGCGAGCCAGATATGAGAGCAAGCGAGCCAGATATGAGAGCGAGGGAGCCAGATATGCGAGCGAGCGAGTCATATAAGAGAGTGAGCCAGACAAGAGAGCAAGCGAGCGAGCCAGATATGAGAGCGAGCCAGGCATGAGAGCAAGCGAGCGAGCCAGGTGTGAGAGCAAGCGAGCCAGACATGAGAACAAGCGAGCGAGCCAGACATGAGAGCAAGCGAGCGAGCCAGATATGAGAGCGAGCCAGACATGAGAGCAAGCGAGCGAGCCAGATATGAGAGCGAGTGAGCCAGACATGAGAGCAAGCGAGCGAGCCAGATATGAGAGCGAGTGAGCCAGACATGAGAGCAAGCGAGTGAGCCAGATATGAGAGCGAGCCAGACATGAGAGCAAGCGAGCGAGCAAGATATGAGAGCGAGTGAGCCAGACATGAGAGCAAGCGAGCGAGCAAGATATGAGATCGAGCGAGCCAGATATGCGAGAAAGTCAGATAATAGAGCGAGCCAGACAAGAGAGCTAGTGATCGAGAGAGATATGAGAGCAAGCGAGCGAGCCAGATATGAGAGCGAGCGAGATAAGAGAGCGAGCCAGACAAGAGAGCAAGCGAACCAGATAAGAGAGCGAACAAGACAAGAGAGCAAGCGAGCGAGCCCGATATGAGAGCGAGGGAGCCAGACATGAGAGCGAGCGAGCCAGACATGAGAGCAAGAGAGCGAGCCAGATATGAGAGCGAGTGAGCCAGACATGAGAGCAAGCGAGCGAGCAAGATATGAGATCGAGCGAGCCAGATATGCGAGAAAGTCAGATAAGAGAGCGAGCCAGACAAGAGAGCAAGTGATCGAGCCAGATATGAGAGCAAGCGAGCGAGCCAGATATGAGAGCGAGCGAGATAAGAGAGCGAGCCAGACAAGAGAGCAAGCGAGCCAGATATGAGAGCAAGCGAGCGAGCCAGATATGAGAGCGAGGGAGCCAGATATGCGAGCGAGCGAGCCAGATAAGAGAGTGAGCCAGACAAGAGAGCAAGCGGGCGAGCCAGATATGCAAGCGAGCGAGCCAGATAAGAGAGCGAACCAGACAAGAGAGCAAGCGAGCGAGCCAGATATAAGAGCAAGCGAGCGAGCCAGATATGAGAGCGAGCGAGATAAGAGAGCGAGCCAGACAGGAGAGCAAGCAAGCGAGCCAGATATGAGAGCAAGCGAGCGAGCCAGATGAGAGCAAGCGAGCAAGCCAGATATGCCAGCGAGCGAGCCAGATAAGAGAGCGAGTCAGACAAGAGAGCAAGCGAACGAGCCAGATATGCAAGCGAGCGAGCCAGATATGAGAGCGAGCGAGCCAGACTTGAGAGCAAGCGAGCGAGCCATGTATGAGAGCAAGTTAGCCAGACATGAGAGCAATCGAGCGAGCCAGATATGAGAGCGAGCGAGCCAGACATGAGAGCAAGCTAGCGAGCCAGGTATGAGAGCAAGTGAGCCAGACATGAGAGCAATCGAGCGAGCCAGATATGAGAGCGAGCGAGCCAGACATGAGAGCAAGCGAGCGAGCCAGATATGAGAGCGATCGAGCCAGACATGAAAGCAAGCGAGCGAGCAAGATATGAGATCGAGCGAGCCAGATATGAGAGCAAGCGAGCGAGCCAGATGAGAGCAAGCGAGCAAGCCAGATATGCCAGCGAGCGAGCCAGATAAGAGAGCGAGTCAGACAAGAGAGCAAGCGAGCGAGCCAGATATGCGAGCGAGCGAGCCAGATATGAGAGCGAGCCAGACAAGAGAGCAAGCGAGCGAGCCAGATATGAGAGTGAGCGAGCCAGACATGAGAGCAAGCTAGCGAGCCAGGTATGAGAGCAAGCGAGCGAGCCAGATATGAGAGCAAGCGAGCGAGCCAGATATGAGAGCGAGCGAGATAAGAGAGCGAGCCAGACAAGAGAGCAAGCGAGCGAGCCAGATATGAGAGCAAGCGAGCGAGACAGATATGAGAGCGAGCGAGCCAGACATGAGAGCAAACGAGCGAGCCAGATATGAGAGCGAGCGAGCCAGACATGAGAGCAAGCGAGCGAGCCAGATATGAGAGCGAGCGAGACAGACATGAGAGCAAGCGAGCGAGCCAGATATGAGAGCGAGCCTGACATGAGAGCAAGCGAGCGAGCCAGATATGAGAGCGAGTGAGCCAGACATGAGAGCAAGCCAGCGAGAAAGATATGAGATCGAGCGAGCCAGTTATGTGAGCGAGCCAGATAAGAGAGCAAGCCAGACAAGAGAGCAAGTGAGCGAGCCAGATATGAGAGCAAGCGAGCGAGCCAGATATGAGAGCAAGCGAGCGAGCCAGATATGAGAGCGAGGGAGCCAGATATGCGAGCGAGTGAGCCAGATAAGAGAGTGAGCCAGACAAGAGAGCAAGCGAGCGAGCCAGATATGCGAGCGAGCGAGCAAGATATGAGAGAAAGCGAGCCAGACATGAGAGCAAGCGAGCGAGCCAGATATAAGAGCAAGCGAGCCAGACATGAGAGCAAGCGAGCGAACCAGATATGAGAGCGATCGAGCCAGACATGAGAGCAAGCGAGCGAGCCAGATATGAGAGCGAGCGAGCCAGACATGAGAGCAGGCGAGCGAGCCAGATATGAGAGCGAGTGAGCCAGACATGAGAGCAAGCGAGCGAGCCAGATATGAGAGCGAGCCAGACATGAGAGCAAGCGAGCGAGCAAGATATGAGAGCGAGCCAGATAAGAGAGCGAACAAGACAAGAGAGCAAGCGAGCGAGCCAGATATGAGAGCGAGGGAGCCAGACATGAGAGCGAGCGAGCCAGACATGAGAGCAAGCGAGCGAGCAAGATATGAGAGCGAGCGAGCCAGACATGAGAGTAAGCGAGCGAGCCAGATATGAGAGCGAATGAGCCAGACATGAGAGCAAGCGAGCGAGCAAGATATGAGATCGAGCGAGCCAGATATGCGAGCAAGTCAGATAAGAGAGCGAGCCAGACAAGAGAGCAAGTGAGCGAGCCAGATATGAGAGCAAGCGAGCGAGCGAGCCAGATATGAGAGCGAGCGAGATAAGAGAGCGAGCCAGACAAGAGAGCAAGCAAGCGAGCCAGATATGAGAGCAAGCAAGCGAGCCAGATATGCAAGCGAGCAAGCCAGATAAGAGAGCGAACCAGACAAGAGAGCAAGCGAGCGAGCCAGATATGAGAGCGAGCGAGCCAGACATGAGAGCAAGCTAGCGAGCCAGATATGAGAGCGAGCGAGCCAGACATGAGAGCAAGCGAGCGAGCCAGATATGAGAGCAAGCAAGCGAGCCAGATATGCAAGCGAGCAAGCCAGATAAGAGAGCGAACCAGACAAGAGAGCAAGCGAGCGAGCCAGATATGAGAGCGAGCGAGCCAGACATGAGAGCAAGCGAGTGAGCCAGATATGAGAGCGAGTGAGCCAGACATGAGAGCAAGCCAGCGAGAAAGATATGAGATCGAGCGAACCAGACAAGAGAGCAAGTGAGCGAGCAAGATATGAGAGCAAGCGAGCGAGGCAGATATGAGAGCAAGCGAGCGAGCCAGATATGAGAGCGAGCGAGATAAGAGAGCGAGCCAGACAAGAGAGCAAGCGAGCGAGACAGATATGGGAGCAAGCGAGCGAGCCAGATATGAGAGCGAGCGAGCCAGACATGAGAGCAAGCGAGCGAGCCAGATATGAGAGCGAGCCAGACATGAGAGCAAGCGAGCGAGCCAGATATGAGAGCGAGACAGACATGAGAGAAAGCGAGCGAGCAAGATATGAGAGCGAGCGAGCCAGACATGAGAGCAAGCGAGCGAGCCAGATATGAGAGCGAGTGAGCCAGACATGAGAGCAAGCCAGCGAGAAAGATATGAGATCGAGCGAGCCAGTTATGCGAGCGAGCCAGATAAGAGAGCGAGCCAAACAAGAGAGCAAGTGAGCGAGCCAGATATGAGAGCAAGCGAGCGAGCCAGATATGAGAGCAAGCGAGCGAGCCAGATATGAGAGCGAGCGAGATAAGAGAGCGAGCCAGACAAGAGAGCAAGCGAGCGAGCCAGATATGAGAGCAAGCGAGCCAGATATGAGAGCGAGGGAGCCAGATATGCGAGCGAGCGAGTCAGATAAGAGAGTGAGCCAGACAAGAGAGCAAGCGAGCGAGCCAGATGTGAGAGCGAGCCAGACATGAGAGCAAGCGAGCGAGCCAGGTGTGAGAGCAAGCGAGCCAGACATGAGAGCAAGCGAGCGAGCCAGATATGAGAGCAAGCGAGCCAGACATGAGAGCAAGGGAGCGAGCCAGATATGAGAGCGATCGAGCCAGACATGAGAGCAAGCGAGCGAGCCAGATATGAGAGCGAGTGAGCCAGACATGAGAGCAAGCGAGCGAGCCAGATATGAGAGCGAGCCAGACATGAGAGCAAGCGAGCGAGCAAGATATGAGAGCGAGCCAGATAAGAGAGCGAACAAGACAAGAGAGCAAGCGAGCGAGCCAGATATGAGAGCGAGGGAGCCAGACATGAGAGCGAGCGAGCCAGACATGAGAGCAAGAGAGCGAACCAGATATGAGAGCGAGTGAGCCAGACATGAGAGCAAGCGAGCGAGCAAGATATGAGATCGAGCGAGCCAGATATGCGAGAAAGTCAGATAAGAGAGCGAGCCAGACAAGAGAGCAAGTGAGCGAGCCAGATATGAGAGCGAGTGAGCCAGACATGAGTGCAAGCCAGCGAGAAAGATATGAGATCGAGCGAGCCAGTTATGCTAGCGAGCCAGATAAGAGAGCGAGCCAGACAAGAGAGCAAGTGAGCGAGCCAGATATGAGAGCAAGCGAGCGAGCAAAAAATGAGAGCAAGCGAGCGAGCCAGATATGAGAGCGAGCGAGATAAGAGAGCGAGCCAGACAAGAGAGCAAGCGAGCGAGCCAGATATAAGAGCAAGCGAGCGAGCCAGATATGAGAGCGAGGGAGCCAGATATGCGAGCGAGCCAGATAAGAGAGTGAGCCAGACAAAAGAGCAAGTGAGCGAGCCAGATATGCGAGCGAGCGAGCCAGATATGAGAGCGAGCGAGCCAGACATGAGAGCAAGCGAGCGAGCCAGGTGTGAGAGCAAGCGAGCCAGACATGAGAGCAAGCGAGCGAGCCATATATGAGAGCAAGCGAGCCAGACATGAGAGCAAGCGAGCGAGCCAGATATGAGAGCGATCGAGCCAGACATGAGAGCAAGCGAGCGAGCCAGATATGAGAGCGAGCGAAAAAGACATGAGAGCAAGCGAGCGAGCCAGATATGAGAGCGAGCCACACATGAGAGCAAGCGAGCGAGCCAGATATGAGAGCGAGTGAGCCAGACATGAGAGCAAGCCAGCGAGAAAGATATGAGATCGAGCGAGCCAGTTATGCGAGCGAGCCAAATAAGAGAGCGAGCCAGACAAGAGAGCAAGTGAGCGAGCCAGATATGAGAGCAAGCGAGCGAGCCAGATATGAGAGCAAGCGAGCGAGCCAGATATGAGAGCGAGCGAGATAAGAGAGCAAGCCAGACAAGAGAGCAAGCGAGCGAGCCAGATATGTGAGCGAGGGAGCCAGATATGCGAGCAAGCGAGCCAGATAAGAGAGTGAGCCAGACAAGAGAGCAAGCGAGCGAGCCAGATATGCGAGCGAGCGAGCCAGATATGAGAGAAAGCGAGCCAGACATGAGAGCAAGCGAGCGAGCCAGGTGTGAGAGCAAGCGAGCCAGACATGAGAGCAAGCGAGCGAGCCAGATATAAGAGCAAGCGAGCCAGACATGAGAGCAAGCGAGCGAGCCAGATATGAGAGCAATCGAGCCAGACATGAGAGCAAGCGAGCGAGCCAGATATGAGAGCGAGCGAGCCAGACATGAGAGCAAGCGAGCGAGCCAGATATGAGAGCGAGTGAGCCAGACATGAGAGCAAGCGAGCGAGCCAGATATGAGAGCGAGCCAGACATGAGAGCAAGGGAGCGAGCAAGATATGAGAGCGAGCTAGATAAGAGAGCGAACAAGACAAGAGAGCAAGAGAGCGAGCCAGATATGAGAGCGAGGGAGCCAGACATGAGAGCGAGCGAGCCAGACATGAGAGCAAGCGAGCGAGCAAGATATGAGAGCGAGCGAGCCAGACATGAGAGCAAGCGAGCGAGCAAGATATGAGAGCGAGCGAGCCAGACATGAGAGCAAGCAAGCGAGCCAGATATGAGAGCGAGTGAGCCAGACATGAGTGCAAGCCAGCGAGAAAGATATGAGATCGAGCGAGCCAGTTATGCTAGCGAGCCAGATAAGAGAGCGAGCCAGACAAGAGAGCAAGTGAGCGAGCCAGATATGAGAGCAAGCGAGCGAGCAAAAAATGAGAGCAAGCGAGCGAGCCAGATATGAGAGCGAGCGAGATAAGAGAGCGAGCCAGACAAGAGAGCAAGCGAGCGAGCCAGATATGAGAGCAAGCGAGCGAGCCAGATATGAGAGCGAGGGAGCCAGATATGCGAGCGAGCAAGATAAGAGAGTGAGCCAGACAAGAGAGCAAGTGAGCGAGCCAGATATGCGAGCGAGCGAGCCAGATATGAGAGCGAGCGAGCCAGACATGAGAGCAAGCGAGCGAGCCAGGTGTGAGAGCAAGCGAGCCAGACATGAGAGCAAGCGAGCGAGCCATATATGAGAGCAAGCGAGCCAGACATGAGAGCAAGCGAGCGAGCCAGATATGAGAGCGATCGAGCCAGACATGAGAGCAAGCGAGCGAGCAAGATATGAGAGTGAGCGAGCCACACATGAGAGCAAGCGAGCGAGCCAGATATGAGAGCGAGCGAGAAAGACATGAGAGCAAGCGAGCGAGCCAGATATGAGAGCGAGCCAGACATGAGAGCAAGCGAGCGAGCCAGATATGAGAGCGAGTGAGCCAGACATGAGAGCAAGCCAGCGAGAAAGATATGAGATCGAGCGAGCCAGTTATGCGAGCGAGCCAGATAAGAGAGCGAGCCAGACATGAGAGCAAGCGAGCGAGCCAGATATGAGAGTGAGCGAGACAGACATGAGAGCAAGCGAGCGAGCAAGATATGAGAGCGAGTGAGCCAGACATGAGAGCAAGCCAGCGAGAAAGATATGAGATCGAGCGAACCAGACATGAGAGCAAGCGAGCGAGCAAGATATGAGATTGAGCGAGCCAGATATGCGAGCAAGTCAGATAAGAGAGCGAGCCAGACAAGAGAGCAAGTGAGCGAGCCAGATATGAGAGCAAGCGAGCGAGCCAGATATGAGAGCAAGCGAGCGAGCCAGATATGAGAGCGAGCGAGATAAGAGAGCGAGCCAGACAAGAGAGCAAGCGAGCGAGCCAGATATGTGAGCAAGCGAGCAAGCCATATACGAGAGCGAGCGAGCCAGACATGAGAGCAAGCGAGCGAGCCAGATATGAGAGCGAGCCAGACATGAGAGCAAGCGAGTGAGCCAGATATGAGAGCGAGACAGACATGAGAGAAAGCGAGCGAGCAAGATATGAGAGCGAGCGAGCCAGACATGAGAGCAAGCGAGCGAGCCAGATATGAGAGCGAGTGAGCCAGACATGAGAGCAAGCCAGCGAGAAAGATATGAGATCGAGCGAGCCAGTTATGCGAGCGAGCCAGATAAGAGAGCGAGCCAGACAAGAGAGCAAGTGAGCGAGCCAGATATGAGAGCAAGCGAGCGAGCCAGATATGAGAGCAAGCGAGCATGCCAGATATGAGAGCGAGCGAGATAAGAGAGCGAGCCAGACAAGAGAGCAAGCGAGCGAGCCAGATATGAGAGCAAGCGAGCCAGATATGAGAGCGAGGGAGCCAGATATGCGAGCGAGCGAGTCATATAAGAGAGTGAGCCAGACAAGAGAGCAAGCGAGCGAGCCAGATATGAGAGCGAGCCAGGCATGAGAGCAAGCGAGCGAGCCAGGTGTGAGAGCAAGCGAGCCAGACATGAGAACAAGCGAGCGAGCCAGACATGAGAGCAAGCGAGCGAGCCAGATATGAGAGCGAGCCAGACATGAGAGCAAGCGAGCGAGCCAGATATGAGAGCGAGTGAGCCAGACATGAGAGCAAGCGAGCGAGCCAGATATGAGAGCGAGTGAGCCAGACATGAGAGCAAGCGAGTGAGCCAGATATGAGAGCGAGCCAGACATGAGAGCAAGCGAGCGAGCAAGATATGAGAGCGAGTGAGCCAGACATGAGAGCAAGCGAGCGAGCAAGATATGAGATCGAGCGAGCCAGATATGCGAGAAAGTCAGATAATAGAGCGAGCCAGACAAGAGAGCTAGTGATCGAGAGAGATATGAGAGCAAGCGAGCGAGCCAGATATGAGAGCGAGCGAGATAAGAGAGCGAGCCAGACAAGAGAGCAAGCGAACCAGATAAGAGAGCGAACAAGACAAGAGAGCAAGCGAGCGAGCCCGATATGAGAGCGAGGGAGCCAGACATGAGAGCGAGCGAGCCAGACATGAGAGCAAGAGAGCGAGCCAGATATGAGAGCGAGTGAGCCAGACATGAGAGCAAGCGAGCGAGCAAGATATGAGATCGAGCGAGCCAGATATGCGAGAAAGTCAGATAAGAGAGCGAGCCAGACAAGAGAGCAAGTGATCGAGCCAGATATGAGAGCAAGCGAGCGAGCCAGATATGAGAGCGAGCGAGATAAGAGAGCGAGCCAGACAAGAGAGCAAGCGAGCCAGATATGAGAGCAAGCGAGCGAGCCAGATATGAGAGCGAGGGAGCCAGATATGCGAGCGAGCGAGCCAGATAAGAGAGTGAGCCAGACAAGAGAGCAAGCGGGCGAGCCAGATATGCAAGCGAGCGAGCCAGATAAGAGAGCGAACCAGACAAGAGAGCAAGCGAGCGAGCCAGATATAAGAGCAAGCGAGCGAGCCAGATATGAGAGCGAGCGAGATAAGAGAGCGAGCCAGACAGGAGAGCAAGCAAGCGAGCCAGATATGAGAGCAAGCGAGCGAGCCAGATGAGAGCAAGCGAGCAAGCCAGATATGCCAGCGAGCGAGCCAGATAAGAGAGCGAGTCAGACAAGAGAGCAAGCGAACGAGCCAGATATGCAAGCGAGCGAGCCAGATATGAGAGCGAGCGAGCCAGACTTGAGAGCAAGCGAGCGAGCCATGTATGAGAGCAAGTTAGCCAGACATGAGAGCAATCGAGCGAGCCAGATATGAGAGCGAGCGAGCCAGACATGAGAGCAAGCTAGCGAGCCAGGTATGAGAGCAAGTGAGCCAGACATGAGAGCAATCGAGCGAGCCAGATATGAGAGCGAGCGAGCCAGACATGAGAGCAAGCGAGCGAGCCAGATATGAGAGCGATCGAGCCAGACATGAAAGCAAGCGAGCGAGCAAGATATGAGATCGAGCGAGCCAGATATGAGAGCAAGCGAGCGAGCCAGATGAGAGCAAGCGAGCAAGCCAGATATGCCAGCGAGCGAGCCAGATAAGAGAGCGAGTCAGACAAGAGAGCAAGCGAGCGAGCCAGATATGCGAGCGAGCGAGCCAGATATGAGAGCGAGCCAGACAAGAGAGCAAGCGAGCGAGCCAGATATGAGAGTGAGCGAGCCAGACATGAGAGCAAGCTAGCGAGCCAGGTATGAGAGCAAGCGAGCGAGCCAGATATGAGAGCAAGCGAGCGAGCCAGATATGAGAGCGAGCGAGATAAGAGAGCGAGCCAGACAAGAGAGCAAGCGAGCGAGCCAGATATGAGAGCAAGCGAGCGAGACAGATATGAGAGCGAGCGAGCCAGACATGAGAGCAAACGAGCGAGCCAGATATGAGAGCGAGCGAGCCAGACATGAGAGCAAGCGAGCGAGCCAGATATGAGAGCGAGCGAGACAGACATGAGAGCAAGCGAGCGAGCCAGATATGAGAGCGAGCCTGACATGAGAGCAAGCGAGCGAGCCAGATATGAGAGCGAGTGAGCCAGACATGAGAGCAAGCCAGCGAGAAAGATATGAGATCGAGCGAGCCAGTTATGTGAGCGAGCCAGATAAGAGAGCAAGCCAGACAAGAGAGCAAGTGAGCGAGCCAGATATGAGAGCAAGCGAGCGAGCCAGATATGAGAGCAAGCGAGCGAGCCAGATATGAGAGCGAGGGAGCCAGATATGCGAGCGAGTGAGCCAGATAAGAGAGTGAGCCAGACAAGAGAGCAAGCGAGCGAGCCAGATATGCGAGCGAGCGAGCAAGATATGAGAGAAAGCGAGCCAGACATGAGAGCAAGCGAGCGAGCCAGATATAAGAGCAAGCGAGCCAGACATGAGAGCAAGCGAGCGAACCAGATATGAGAGCGATCGAGCCAGACATGAGAGCAAGCGAGCGAGCCAGATATGAGAGCGAGCGAGCCAGACATGAGAGCAGGCGAGCGAGCCAGATATGAGAGCGAGTGAGCCAGACATGAGAGCAAGCGAGCGAGCCAGATATGAGAGCGAGCCAGACATGAGAGCAAGCGAGCGAGCAAGATATGAGAGCGAGCCAGATAAGAGAGCGAACAAGACAAGAGAGCAAGCGAGCGAGCCAGATATGAGAGCGAGGGAGCCAGACATGAGAGCGAGCGAGCCAGACATGAGAGCAAGCGAGCGAGCAAGATATGAGAGCGAGCGAGCCAGACATGAGAGTAAGCGAGCGAGCCAGATATGAGAGCGAATGAGCCAGACATGAGAGCAAGCGAGCGAGCAAGATATGAGATCGAGCGAGCCAGATATGCGAGCAAGTCAGATAAGAGAGCGAGCCAGACAAGAGAGCAAGTGAGCGAGCCAGATATGAGAGCAAGCGAGCGAGCGAGCCAGATATGAGAGCGAGCGAGATAAGAGAGCGAGCCAGACAAGAGAGCAAGCAAGCGAGCCAGATATGAGAGCAAGCAAGCGAGCCAGATATGCAAGCGAGCAAGCCAGATAAGAGAGCGAACCAGACAAGAGAGCAAGCGAGCGAGCCAGATATGAGAGCGAGCGAGCCAGACATGAGAGCAAGCTAGCGAGCCAGATATGAGAGCGAGCGAGCCAGACATGAGAGCAAGCGAGCGAGCCAGATATGAGAGCAAGCAAGCGAGCCAGATATGCAAGCGAGCAAGCCAGATAAGAGAGCGAACCAGACAAGAGAGCAAGCGAGCGAGCCAGATATGAGAGCGAGCGAGCCAGACATGAGAGCAAGCGAGTGAGCCAGATATGAGAGCGAGTGAGCCAGACATGAGAGCAAGCCAGCGAGAAAGATATGAGATCGAGCGAACCAGACAAGAGAGCAAGTGAGCGAGCAAGATATGAGAGCAAGCGAGCGAGGCAGATATGAGAGCAAGCGAGCGAGCCAGATATGAGAGCGAGCGAGATAAGAGAGCGAGCCAGACAAGAGAGCAAGCGAGCGAGACAGATATGGGAGCAAGCGAGCGAGCCAGATATGAGAGCGAGCGAGCCAGACATGAGAGCAAGCGAGCGAGCCAGATATGAGAGCGAGCCAGACATGAGAGCAAGCGAGCGAGCCAGATATGAGAGCGAGACAGACATGAGAGAAAGCGAGCGAGCAAGATATGAGAGCGAGCGAGCCAGACATGAGAGCAAGCGAGCGAGCCAGATATGAGAGCGAGTGAGCCAGACATGAGAGCAAGCCAGCGAGAAAGATATGAGATCGAGCGAGCCAGTTATGCGAGCGAGCCAGATAAGAGAGCGAGCCAAACAAGAGAGCAAGTGAGCGAGCCAGATATGAGAGCAAGCGAGCGAGCCAGATATGAGAGCAAGCGAGCGAGCCAGATATGAGAGCGAGCGAGATAAGAGAGCGAGCCAGACAAGAGAGCAAGCGAGCGAGCCAGATATGAGAGCAAGCGAGCCAGATATGAGAGCGAGGGAGCCAGATATGCGAGCGAGCGAGTCAGATAAGAGAGTGAGCCAGACAAGAGAGCAAGCGAGCGAGCCAGATGTGAGAGCGAGCCAGACATGAGAGCAAGCGAGCGAGCCAGGTGTGAGAGCAAGCGAGCCAGACATGAGAGCAAGCGAGCGAGCCAGATATGAGAGCAAGCGAGCCAGACATGAGAGCAAGGGAGCGAGCCAGATATGAGAGCGATCGAGCCAGACATGAGAGCAAGCGAGCGAGCCAGATATGAGAGCGAGTGAGCCAGACATGAGAGCAAGCGAGCGAGCCAGATATGAGAGCGAGCCAGACATGAGAGCAAGCGAGCGAGCAAGATATGAGAGCGAGCCAGATAAGAGAGCGAACAAGACAAGAGAGCAAGCGAGCGAGCCAGATATGAGAGCGAGGGAGCCAGACATGAGAGCGAGCGAGCCAGACATGAGAGCAAGAGAGCGAACCAGATATGAGAGCGAGTGAGCCAGACATGAGAGCAAGCGAGCGAGCAAGATATGAGATCGAGCGAGCCAGATATGCGAGAAAGTCAGATAAGAGAGCGAGCCAGACAAGAGAGCAAGTGAGCGAGCCAGATATGAGAGCAAGCGAGCGAGCCAGATAGGAGAGCGAGCGAGATAAGAGAGCGAGCCAGACAAGAGAGCAAGCGAGCCAGATATGAGAGCAAGCGAGCGAGCCAGATATGAGAGCGAGGGAGCCAGATATGCGAGCGAGCGAGCCAGATAAGAGAGTGAGCCAGACAATAGAGCAAGCGAGCAAGCCAGATATGCAAGCGAGCGAGCCAGATAAGAGAGCGAACCAGACAAGAGAGCAAGCGAGCGAGCCAGATATGAGAGCAAGCGAGCAAGCCAGATATGAGAGCGAGCGAGATAAGAGAGCGAGTCAGACAAGAGAGCAAGCGAGCGAGCCAGATATGCGAGCGAGCGAGCCAGATATGAGAGCGAGCGAGCCAGACATGAGAGCAAGCGAGCGAGCCATGTATGAGAGCAAGTGAGCCAGACATGAGAGCAATCGAGCGAGCCAGATATGAGAGTGAGCGAGCCAGACATGAGAGCAAGCGAGCGAGCCAGATATGAGAGCGAGCGAGCCAGACATGAGAGCAAGCTAGCGAGCCAGGTATGAGAGCAAGTGAGCCAGACATGAGAGCAATCGAGCGAGCCAGATATGAGAGCGAGCGAGCCAGACATGAGAGCAAGCGAGCGAGTCAGATATGAGAGCAAGCGAGCCAGACATGAGAGCAAGCGAGCGAGTCAGATATGGATATGAGAGCGATCGAGCCAGACATGAAAGCAAGCGAGCGAGCAAGATATGAGATCGAGCGAGCCAGACATGAGAGCAAGCGAGCGAGCCAGATATGAGAGCGAGCGAGCCAGACATGAGAGGAAGCGAGCGAGCCAGATATGAGAGGGAGCGAGACAGACATGAGAGCAAGCGAGCGAGCCAGATATGAGAGCGAGGGAGCCAGACATGAGAGCAAGCGAGCGAGCCAGATATGAGAGTGAGCGAGCCAGACATGAGAGCAAGCGAGCGAGCCAGATATGAGAGCAAGCGAGCGAGCCATATATGAGAGCAAGCGAGCCAGACATGAGAGCAAGCGAGCGAGCCAGATATGAGAGCGAGCGAGCCGGACATGAGAGCAAGCGAGCGAGCAAGATATGAGAGCGAGCGAGCCAGACATGAGAGCAATCGAGCGAGCCAGATATGACAGCAAGCGAGCCAGACATGAGAGCAAGCGAGCGAGCCAGATATGAGAGCGAGGGAGCCAGACATGAGAGCAAGCGAGCGAGCCAGATATGAGAGTGAGCGAGCCAGACATGAGAGCAAGCGAGCGAGCCAGATATGAGAGCAAGCGAGCGAGCCATATATGAGAGCAAGCGAGCCAGACATGAGAGCAAGCGAGCGAGCCAGATATGAGAGCGATCGAGCCAGACATGAGAGCAAGCGAGCGAGCAAGATATGAGAGTGAGCAAGCCACACATGAGAGCAAGCGAGCGAGCCAGATGTGAGAGCGAGCGAGCCGGACATGAGAGCAAGCGAGCGAGCAAGATATGAGAGCGAGCGAGCCAGACATGAGAGCAAGTGAGCCAGATATGAGAGCGAGTGAGCCAGACATGAGAGCAAGCGAGCGAGCAAGATATGAGATCGAGCGAGCCAGATATGCGAGCAAGTCAGATAAGAGAGCGAGACAGACAAGAGAGCAAGTGAGCGAGCCAGATATGAGAGCAAGCGAGCGAGCCAGATATAAGAGCAAGCGAGCGAGCCAGATATGAGAGCGAGCGAGATAAGAGAGCGAGCCAGACAAGAAAGCAAGCGAGCGAGCCAGATATGAGAGCAAGCGAGCCAGATAAGAGAGCGAATCAGACAAGAGAGCAAGCGAGCGAGCCAGATATGAGAGCGAGCGAGCCAGACATGAGAGCAAGCGAGCGAGCCAGATATGAGAGGAAGCGAGCAAGCCAGATATGAGAGCGAGCGAGACAGACATGAGAGCAAGCGAGCGAGCCAGATATGAGAGCGAGGGAGCCAGACATGAGAGCAAGCGAGCGAGCCAGATATGAGAGTGAGCGAGCCAGACATGAGAGCAAGCGAGCGAGCCAGATGAGAGCGAGCGAGCCAGACATGAGAGCAAGCGAGCGAGCAAGATATGAGAGCGAGCGAGCCAGACATGAGTGCAAGCGAGCCAGATATGAGTGCGAGTGAGCCAGACATGAGAGCAAGCGAGCGAGCAAGATATGAGATCGAGCGAGCCAGATATGCGAGCAAGTCAGATAAGAGAGCGAGCCAGACAAGAGAGCAAGTGAGCGAGCCAGATATGAGAGCAAGCGAGCGAGCCAGATATGAGAGCAAGCGAGCGAGCCAGATATGAGAGCGAGCGAGATAAGAGAGCGAGCCAGACAAGAGAGCAAGCGAGCGAGCCAGATATGAGAGCAAGCGAGCGAGCCAGATATGAGAGTGAGCGAGCCAGACATGAGAGCAAGCGAGCGAGCAAGATATGAGAGCGAGCGAGCCAGACATGAGAGCAAGCGAGCGAGCCAGATATGAGAGCGAGTGAGCCAAACATGAGTGCAAGCCAGCGAGAAAGATATGAGATCGAGCGAGCCAGTTATGCGAGCGAGCCAGATAAGAGAGCGAGCCAGACAAGAGAGCAAGTGAGCGAGCCAGATATGAGAGCAAGCGAGCGAGCCAGATATGAGAGCGAGCGAGCCAGATATGAGAGCGAGGGAGCCAGATATGCGAGCGAGCCAGATAAGAGAGTGAGCCAGACAAGAGAGCAAGCGAGCGAGCCAGATATGCGAGCGAGCCAGATATGAGAGAAAGCGAGCCAGACATGAGAGCAAGCGAGCGAGCCAGGTGTGAGAGCAAGTGAGCCAGACATGAGAGCAAGCGAGCGAGCCAGATATGAGAGCGAGCCAGACATGAGAGCAAGCGAGCGAGCAAGATATGAGAGCGAGCCAGATAAGAGAGCGAACAAGACAAGAGAGCAAGCGAGCGAGCCAGATATGAGAGCGAGGGAGCCAGACATGAGAGCGAGCGAGCCAGACATGAGAACAAGCGAGCGAGCAAGATATGAGAGCAAGCGAGCGAGCCAGATATGAGAGCGAGCGAGATAAGAGAGCGAGCCAGACAAGAGAGCAAGCGAGCGAGCCAGATATGAGAGCAAGCGAGCGAGCCAGATATGAGAGCGAGCGAGATAAGAGAGCGAGCCAGACAAGAGAGCAAGCGAGCGAGCCAGATATGAGAGCAAGCGAGCGAGCCAGATATGAGAGTGAGCGAGCCAGACATGAGAGCAAGCGAGCGAGCAAGATATGAGAGCGAGCGAGCCAGACATGAGAGCAAGCGAGCGAGCCAGATATGAGAGCGATCGAGCCAGACATGAAAGCAAGCGAGCGAGCAAGATATGAGATCGAGCGAGCCAGACATGAGAGCAAGCGAGCGAGCCAGATATGAGAGCGAGGGAGCCAGACATGAGAGCAAGCGAGCGAGCCAGATATGAGAGTGAGCGAGCCAGACATGAGAGCAAGCGAGCGAGCCAGATATGAGAGCAAGCGAGCGAGCCATATAAGAGAGCAAGCGAGCCAGACATGAGAACAAGCGAGCTAGCCAGATATGAGAGCGAGGGAGCCAGACATGAGAGCAAGCGAGCGAGCCAGATATGAGAGTGAGCGAGCCAGACAAGAGAGCAAGTGAGCGAGCCAGATATGAGAGCAAGCGAGCGAGCCAGATATGAGAGCAAGCGAGCGAGCCAGATATGAGAGCGAGGGAGCCAGATATGCGAGCGAGCGAGCCAGATAAGAGAGTGAGCCAGACAAGAGAGCAAGCGAGCGAGCCAGATATGCGAGCGAGCGAGCCAGATATGAGAGAAAGCGAGCCAGACATGAGAGCAAGCGAGCGAGCCAGGTGTGAGAGCAAGCGAGCCAGACATGAGAGCAAGCGAGCGAGCCAGATATAAGAGCAAGCGAGCCAGACATGAGAGCAAGCGAGCGAGCCAGATATGAGAGCGATCGAGCCAGGCATGAGAGCAAGCGAGCGAGCCAGATATGAGAGCGAGCGTGCCAGACATGAGAGCAGGCGAGCGAGCCAGATATGAGAGCGAGTGAGCCAGACATGAGAGCAAGCGAGCGAGCCAGATATGAGAGCGAGCCAGACATGAGAGCAAGCGAGCGAGCAAGATATGAGAGCGAGCCAGATAAGAGAGCGAACAAGACAAGAGAGCAAGCGAGCGAGCCAGATATGAGAGCGAGGGAGCCAGACATGAGAGCGAGCGAGCCAGACATGAGAGCAAGCGAGCGAGCAAGATATGAGAGCGAGCGAGCCAGACATGAGAGCAAGCGAGCGAGCCAGATATGAGAGCGAATGAGCCAGACATGAGAGCAAGCGAGCCAGATATGAGTGCGAGTGAGCCAGACATGAGAGCAAGCGAGCGAGCAAGATATGAGATCGAGCGAGCCAGATATGCGAGCAAGTCAGATAAGAGAGCGAGCCAGACAAAAGAGCAAGTGAGCGAGCCAGATATGAGAGCAAGCGAGCGAGCCAAATATGAGAGCAAGCGAGCGAGCCAGATATGAGAGCGAGCGAGATAAGAGAGCGAGCCAGACAAGAGAGCAAGCGAGCGAGCCAGATATGAGAGCAAGCGAGCGAGCCAGATATGAGAGTGAGCGAGCCAGACATGAGAGCAAGCGAGCGAGCAAGATATGAGAGCGAGCGAGCCAGACATGAGAGCAAGCGAGCGAGCCAGATATGAGAGCGAGTGAGCAAAACATGAGTGCAAGCCAGCGAGAAAGATATGAGATCGAGCGAGCCAGTTATGCGAGCGAGCCAGATAAGAGAGCGAGCCAGACAAGAGAGCAAGTGAGCGAGCCAGATATGAGAGCAAGCGAGCGAGCCAGATATGAGAGCAAGCGAGCGAGCCAGATATGAGAGCGAGTGAGATAAGAGAGCGAGCCAGACAAGAGAGCAAGCGAGCGAGCCAGATATGAGAGCAAGCGAGCGAGCCAGATATGAGAGCGAGGGAGCCAGATATGCGAGCGAGCGAGCCAGATAAGAGAGTGAGCCAGACAAGAGAGCAAGCGAGCGAGCCAGATATGCGAGCGAGCGAGCCAGATATGAGAGAAAGCGAGCCAGACATGAGAGCAAGCGAGCGAGCCAGGTGTGAGAGCAAGCGAGCCAGACATGAGAGCAAGCGAGTGAGCCAGATATAAGAGCAAGCGAGCCAGACATGAGAGCAAGCGAGCGAGCCAGATATGAGAGCGATCGAGCCAGACATGAGAGCAAGCGAGCGAGCCAGATATGAGAGCGAGCGAGCCAGACATGAGAGCAGGCGAGCAAGCCAAATATGAGAGCGAGTGAGCCAGACATGAGAGCAAGCGAGCGAGCCAGATATGAGAGCGAGCCAGACATGAGAGCAAGCGAGCGAGCAAGATATGAGAGCGAGCCAGATAAGAGAGCGAACAAGACAAGAGAGCAAGCGAGCGAGCCAGATATGAGAGCGAGGGAGCCAGACATGAGAGCGAGGGAGCCAGACATGAGAGCGAGCGAGCCAGACATGAGAGCAAGCGAGCGAGCAAGATATGAGAGCGAGCGAACCAGACATGAGAGCAAGCGAGCGAGCCAGATATGAGAGCGAGTGAGCCAGACATGAGAGCAAGCCAGCGAGAAAGATATGAGATCGAGCGAGCCAGTTATGCGAGCGAGCCAGATAAGAGAGCGAGCCAAACAAGAGAGCAAGTGAGCGAGCCAGATATGAGAGCAAGCGAGCGAGCCAGATATGAGAGCAAGCGAGCGAGCCAGATATGAGAGCGAGCGAGATAAGAGAGCGAGCCAGACAAGAGAGCAAGCGAGCGAGCCAGATATGAGAGCACGCGAGCCAGACATGAGAGCAATCGAGCGAGCCAGATATGAGAGCGAGCGAGATAAGAGAGCGAGCCAGACAAGAGAGCAAGCGAGCGAGCCAGATATGCGAGCGAGCCAGATATGAGAGCGAGCGAGCCAGACATGAGAGCAAGCGAGTGAGCCAGGTATGAGAGCAAGTGAGCCAGAAATGAGAGCGATCGAGCGAGCCAGATATGAGAGCGAGCGAGCCAGACATGAGAGCAAGCGAGCGAGCCAGATATGAGAGCAAGCGAGCCAGACATGAGAGCAAGCGAGCGAGCCAGATATAAGAGCGAGCCAGACATGAGAGCAAGCGAGCGAGCCAGATATGAGAGCGATCGAGCCAGACATGAAAGCAAGCGAGCGAGCAAGATATGAGATCGAGCGAGCCAGACATGAGAGCAAGCGAACGAGCCAGATATGAGAGCGAGTGAGCCAGACATGAGAGCAAGCAAGCGAGCCAGATATGAGAGCGAGCCAGACAAGAGAGCAAGCGAGCGAGCCAGATATGAGAGCAAGCGAGCGAGCCAGATATGAGAGTGAGCGAGCCAGACATGAGAGCAAGCGAGCGAGCAAGATATGAGAGCGAGCGAGCCAGACATGAGAGCAAGCGAGCGAGCCAGATATGAGAGCGAGTGAGCAAAACATGAGTGCAAGCCAGCGAGAAAGATATGAGATCGAGCGAGCCAGTTATGCGAGCGAGCCAGATAAGAGAGCGAGCCAGACAAGAGAGCAAGTGAGCGAGCCAGATATGAGAGCAAGCGAGCGAGCCAGATATGAGAGCAAGCGAGCGAGCCAGATATGAGAGCGAGTGAGATAAGAGAGCGAGCCAGACAAGAGAGCAAGCGAGCGAGCCAGATATGAGAGCAAGCGAGCAAGCCAGATATGAGAGTGAGCGAGCCAGACATGAGAGCAAGCGAGCGAGCAAGATATTAGAGCGAGCGAGCCAGACATGAGAGCAAGCGAGCGAGCCAGATATGAGAGCGAGTGAGCCAAACATGAGTGCAAGCCAGCGAGAAAGATATGAGATCGAGCGAGCCAGTTATGCGAGCGAGCCAGATAAGAGAGCGAGCCAGACAAGAGAGCAAGTGAGCGAGCCAGATATGAGAGCAAGCGAGCGAGCCAGATATGAGAGCAAGCGAGCGAGCCAGATATGAGAGCGAGGGAGCCAGATATGCGAGCGAGCGAGCCAGATAAGAGAGTGAGCCAGACAAGAGAGCAAGCGAGCGAGCCAGATATGCGAGCGAGCGAGCCAGATATGAGAGAAAGCGAGCCAGACATGAGAGCAAGCGAGCGAGCCAGGTGTGAGAGCAAGCGAGCCAGACATGAGAGCAAGCGAGCGAGCCAGATATAAGAGCAAGCGAGCCAGACATGAGAGCAAGCGAGCGAGCCAGATATGAGAGCGATCGAGCCAGGCATGAGAGCAAGCGAGCGAGCCAGATATGAGAGCGAGCGTGCCAGACATGAGAGCAGGCGAGCGAGCCAGATATGAGAGCGAGTGAGCCAGACATGAGAGCAAGCGAGCGAGCCAGATATGAGAGCGAGCCAGACATGAGAGCAAGCGAGCGAGCAAGATATGAGAGCGAGCCAGATAAGAGAGCGAACAAGACAAGAGAGCAAGCGAGCGAGCCAGATATGAGAGCGAGGGAGCCAGACATGAGAGCGAGCGAGCCAGACATGAGAGCAAGCGAGCGAGCAAGATATGAGAGCGAGCGAGCCAGACATGAGAGCAAGCGAGCGAGCCAGATATGAGAGCGAATGAGCCAGACATGAGAGCAAGCGAGCCAGATATGAGTGCGAGTGAGCCAGACATGAGAGCAAGCGAGCGAGCAAGATATGAGATCGAGCGAGCCAGATATGCGAGCAAGTCAGATAAGAGAGCGAGCCAGACAAAAGAGCAAGTGAGCGAGCCAGATATGAGAGCAAGCGAGCGAGCCAAATATGAGAGCAAGCGAGCGAGCCAGATATGAGAGCGAGCGAGATAAGAGAGCGAGCCAGACAAGAGAGCAAGCGAGCGAGCCAGATATGAGAGCAAGCGAGCGAGCCAGATATGAGAGTGAGCGAGCCAGACATGAGAGCAAGCGAGCGAGCAAGATATGAGAGCGAGCGAGCCAGACATGAGAGCAAGCGAGCGAGCCAGATATGAGAGCGAGTGAGCAAAACATGAGTGCAAGCCAGCGAGAAAGATATGAGATCGAGCGAGCCAGTTATGCGAGCGAGCCAGATAAGAGAGCGAGCCAGACAAGAGAGCAAGTGAGCGAGCCAGATATGAGAGCAAGCGAGCGAGCCAGATATGAGAGCAAGCGAGCGAGCCAGATATGAGAGCGAGTGAGATAAGAGAGCGAGCCAGACAAGAGAGCAAGCGAGCGAGCCAGATATGAGAGCAAGCGAGCGAGCCAGATATGAGAGCGAGGGAGCCAGATATGCGAGCGAGCGAGCCAGATAAGAGAGTGAGCCAGACAAGAGAGCAAGCGAGCGAGCCAGATATGCGAGCGAGCGAGCCAGATATGAGAGAAAGCGAGCCAGACATGAGAGCAAGCGAGCGAGCCAGGTGTGAGAGCAAGCGAGCCAGACATGAGAGCAAGCGAGTGAGCCAGATATAAGAGCAAGCGAGCCAGACATGAGAGCAAGCGAGCGAGCCAGATATGAGAGCGATCGAGCCAGACATGAGAGCAAGCGAGCGAGCCAGATATGAGAGCGAGCGAGCCAGACATGAGAGCAGGCGAGCAAGCCAGATATGAGAGCGAGTGAGCCAGACATGAGAGCAAGCGAGCGAGCCAGATATGAGAGCGAGCCAGACATGAGAGCAAGCGAGCGAGCAAGATATGAGAGCGAGCCAGATAAGAGAGCGAACAAGACAAGAGAGCAAGCGAGCGAGCCAGATATGAGAGCGAGGGAGCCAGACATGAGAGCGAGGGAGCCAGACATGAGAGCGAGCGAGCCAGACATGAGAGCAAGCGAGCGAGCAAGATATGAGAGCGAGCGAACCAGACATGAGAGCAAGAGAGCGAGCCAGATATGAGAGCGAGTGAGCCAGACATGAGAGCAAGCCAGCGAGAAAGATATGAGATCGAGCGAGCCAGTTATGCGAGCGAGCCAGATAAGAGAGCGAGCCAAACAAGAGAGCAAGTGAGCGAGCCAGATATGAGAGCAAGCGAGCGAGCCAGATATGAGAGCAAGCGAGCGAGCCAGATATGAGAGCGAGCGAGATAAGAGAGCGAGCCAGACAAGAGAGCAAGCGAGCGAGCCAGATATGCGAGCGAGCCAGATATGAGAGCGAGCGAGCCAGACATGAGAGCAAGCGAGTGAGCCAGGTATGAGAGCAAGTGAGCCAGAAATGAGAGCGATCGAGCGAGCCAGATATGAGAGCGAGCGAGCCAGACATGAGAGCAAGCGAGCGAGCCAGATATGAGAGCAAGCGAGCCAGACATGAGAGCAAGCGAGCGAGCCAGATATAAGAGCGAGCCAGACATGAGAGCAAGCGAGCGAGCCAGATATGAGAGCGATCGAGCCAGACATGAAAGCAAGCGAGCGAGCAAGATATGAGATCGAGCGAGCCAGACATGAGAGCAAGCGAGCGAGCCAGATATGAGAGCGAGTGAGCCAGACATGAGAGCAAGCAAGCGAGCCAGATATGAGAGCGAGCCAGACAAGAGAGCAAGCGAGCGAGCCAGATATGAGAGCAAGCGAGCGAGCCAGATATGAGAGTGAGCGAGCCAGACATGAGAGCAAGCGAGCGAGCCAGATATGAGAGCGAGTGAGCAAAACATGAGTGCAAGCCAGCGAGAAAGATATGAGATCGAGCGAGCCAGTTATGCGAGCGAGCCAGATAAGAGAGCGAGCCAGACAAGAGAGCAAGTGAGCGAGCCAGATATGAGAGCAAGCGAGCGAGCCAGATATGAGAGCAAGCGAGCGAGCCAGATATGAGAGCGAGTGAGATAAGAGAGCGAGCCAGACAAGAGAGCAAGCGAGCGAGCCAGATATGAGAGCAAGCGAGCGAGCCAGATATGAGAGCGAGGGAGCCAGATATGCGAGCGAGCGAGCCAGATAAGAGAGTGAGCCAGACAAGAGAGCAAGCAAGCGAGCCAGATATGCGAGCGAGCGAGCCAGATATGAGAGAAAGCGAGCCAGACATGAGAGCAAGCGAGCGAGCCAGGTGTGAGAGCAAGCGAGCCAGACATGAGAGCAAGCGAGCGAGCCAGATATAAGAGCAAGCGAGCCAGACATGAGAGCAAGCGAGCGAGCCAGATATGAGAGCGATCGAGCCAGACATGAGAGCAAGCGAGCGAGCCAGATATGAGAGCGAGCGAGCCAGACATGAGAGCAGGCGAGCGAGCCAGATATGAGAGCGAGTGAGCCAGACATGAGAGCAAGCGAGCGAGCCAGATATGAGAGCGAGCCAGACATGAGAGCAAGCGAGCGAGCAAGATATGAGAGCGAGCCAGATAAGAGAGCGAACAAGACAAGAGAGCAAGCGAGCGAGCCAGATATGAGAGCGAGGGAGCCAGACATGAGAGCGAGGGAGCCAGACATGAGAGCGAGCGAGCCAGACATGAGAGCAAGCGAGCGAGCAAGATATGAGAGCGAGCGAACCAGACATGAGAGCAAGCGAGCGAGCCAGATATGAGAGCGAGTGAGCCAGACATGAGAGCAAGCCAGCGAGAAAGATATGAGATCGAGCGAGCCAGTTATGCGAGCGAGCCAGATAAGAGAGCGAGCCAAACAAGAGAGCAAGTGAGCGAGCCAGATATGAGAGCAAGCGAGCGAGCCAGATATGAGAGCAAGCGAGCGAGCCAGATATGAGAGCGAGCGAGATAAGAGAGCGAGCCAGACAAGAGAGCAAGCGAGCGAGCCAGATATGAGAGCAAGCGAGCCAGATAAGAGAGCGAATCAGACAAGAGAGCAAGCGAGCGAGCCAGATATGAGAGCGAGCGAGCCAGACATGAGAGCAAGCGAGCGAGCCAGATATGAGAGCGAGCGAGATAAGAGAGCGAGCCAGACAAGAGAGCAAGCGAGCGAGCCAGATATGCGAGCGAGCCAGAGATGAGAGCGAGCGAGCCAGACATGAGAGCAAGCGAGTGAGCCAGGTATGAGAGCAAGTGAGCCAGAAATGAGAGCGATCGAGCGAGCCAGATATGAGAGCGAGCGAGCCAGACATGAGAGCAAGCGAGCGAGCCAGATATGAGAGCAAGCGAGCCAGACATGAGAGCAAGCGAGCGAGCCAGATATAAGAGCGAGCCAGACATGAGAGCAAGCGAGCGAGCCAGATATGAGAGCGATCGAGCCAGACATGAAAGCAAGCGAGCGAGCAAGATATGAGATCGAGCGAGCCAGACATGAGAGCAAGCGAGCGAGCCAGATATGAGAGCGAGTGAGCCAGACATGAGAGCAAGCAAGCGAGCCAGATATGAGAGCGAGCCAGACATGAGAGCAAGCGAGCGAGCAAGATATGAGAGCGAGCCAGATAAGAGAGCGAACAAGACAAGAGAGCAAGCGAGCGAGCCAGATATGAGAGCGAGGGAGCCAAACATGAGAGCGAGCGAGCCAGACATGAGAGCAAGAGAGCGAGCAAGATATGAGAGCGAGCGAGCCAGACATGAGAGCAAGCGAGCGAGCCAGATATGAGAGCGAGTGAGCCAGACATGAGAGCAAGCGAGCGAGCAAGATATGAGATCGAGCGAGCCAGATATGCGAGCAAGTCAGATAAGAGAGCGAGCCAGACAAGAGAGCAAGCGAGTGAGCCAAATATGAGAGCAAGCGAGCCAGATATGAGAGCGAGGGAGCCAGATATGCGAGCGAGCGAGTCAGATAAGAGAGTGAGCCAGACAAGAGAGCAAGCGAGCGAGCCAGATATGAGAGCGAGCCAGACATGAGAGCAAGCGAGCGAGCCAGGTGTGAGAGCAAGCGAGCCAGACATGAGAGCAAGCGAGCGAGCCAGATATGAGAGCAAGCGAGCGAGCCAGATATGCAAGCGAGCGAGCCAGATAAGAAAGCGAGCCAGACAAGAGAGCAAGCGAGCCAGATATGCGAGTGAGCGAGCCAGATAAGAGAGCTAGCCAGACAAGAGAGCAAGCGAGCGAGCCAGATATGAGAGCGAGCGAGCCAGACATGAGAGAAAGCGTGCGAGAAAGATATGAGAGCGAGCCAGATATGCGAGTGAGCCAGAAATGCGAGCGAGCCAGATAAGAGAGCGAGCTAGATAAGAGAGCAAGCGAGCGAGCCAGATATGAGAGCGAGCCAAACAAGAGAGCAAGCCAGCGAGCCAGATATGAGAGCGATCGAGCCAGACATGAGAGCAAGCGAGCGAGCCAGATATGAGAGCAAGCCAGACATGAGAGCAAGTGAGCGAGCCGGATATGAGAGCGAGCGAGCCAGATATGAGAGAAAGCGAGCCAGACATGAGAGCAAGCGAGCGAGCCAGGTGTGAGAGCAAGCGAGCCAGACATGAGAGCAAGCGAGCGAGCCAGATATAAGAGCAAGCGAGCCAGACATGAGAGCAAGCGAGTGAGCCAGATATGAGAGCGATCGAGCCAGACATGAGAGCAAGCGAGCGAGCCAGATATGAGAGCGAGCGAGCCAGACATGAGAGCAGGCGAGCGAGCCAGATATGAGAGCGAGTGAGCCAGACATGAGAGCAAGTGAGCGAGCCAGATATGAGAGCGAGCCAGACATGAGAGCAAGCGAGCGAGCAAGATATGAGAGCGAGCCAGATAAGAGAGCGAACAAGACAAGAGAGCAAGCGAGCGAGCCAGATATGAGAGCGAGGGAGCCAGACATGAGAGCGAGGGAGCCAGACATGAGAGCGAGCGAGCCAGACATGAGAGCAAGCGAGCGAGCAAGATATGAGAGCGAGCGAACCAGACATGAGAGCAAGCGAGCGAGCCAGATATGAGAGCGAGTGAGCCAGACATGAGAGCAAGCCAGCGAGAAAGATATGAGATCGAGCGAGCCAGTTATGCGAGCGAGCCAGATAAGAGAGCGAGCCAAACAAGAGAGCAAGTGAGCGAGCCAGATATGAGAGCAAGCGAGCGAGCCAGATATGAGAGCAAGCGAGCGAGCCAGATATGAGAGCGAGCGAGATAAGAGAGCGAGCCAGACAAGAGAGCAAGCGAGCGAGCCAGATATGAGAGCAAGCGAGCCAGATAAGAGAGCGAATCAGACAAGAGAGCAAGCGAGCGAGCCAGATATGAGAGCGAGCCAGACATGAGAGCAAGCGAGCGAGCCAGATATGAGAGCGAGCGAGATAAGAGAGCGAGCCAGACAAGAGAGCAAGCGAGCGAGCCAGATATGCGAGCGAGCCAGATATGAGAGCGAGCGAGCCAGACATGAGAGCAAGCGAGTGAGCCAGGTATGAGAGCAAGTGAGCCAGAAATGAGAGCGATCGAGCGAGCCAGATATGAGAGCGAGTGAGCCAGACATGAGAGCAAGCGAGCGAGCAAGATATGAGATCGAGCGAGCCAGATATGCGAGAAAGTCAGATAAGAGAGCGAGCCAGACAAGAGAGCAAGTGAGCGAGCCAGATATGAGAGCAAGCGAGCGAGCCAGATATGAGAGCGAGCGAGATAAGAGAGCGAGCCAGACAAGAGAGCAAGCGTGCCAGATATGAGAGCAAGCGAGCGAGCCAGATATGAGAGCGAGGGAGCCAGATATGCGAGCGAGCAAGCCAGATAAGAGAGTGAGCCAGACAAGAGAGCAAGCGAGCGAGCCAGATATGCTAGCGAGCGAGCCAGATAAGAGAGCGAACCAGACAAGAGAGCAAGCGAGCGAGCCAGATATGAGAGCAAGCGAGCAAGCCAGATATGAGAGCGAGCGAGATAAGAGAGCGAGTCAGACAAGAGAGCAAGCGAGCGAGCCAGATATGCGAGCGAGCGAGCCAGATATGAGAGCGAGCGAGCCAGACATGAGAGCAAGCGAGCGAGCCATGTATGAGAGCAAGTGAGCGAGACATGAGAGCAATCGAGCGAGCCAGATATGAGAGTGAGCGAGCCAGACATGAGAGCAAGCGAGCGAGCTAGATATGAGAGCGAGCGAGCCAGACATGAGAGCAAGCTAGCGAGCCAGGTATGAGAGCAAGTGAGCCAGACATGAGAGCAATCGAGCGAGCCAGATATGAGAGCGAGCGAGCCAGACATGAGAGCAAGCGAGCGAGTCAGATATGAGAGCAAGCGAGCCAGACATGAGAGCAAGCGAGCGAGCCAGATATGAGAGCGTTCGAGCCAGACATGAAAGCAAGCGAGCGAGCAAGATATGACATCGAGCGAGCCAGACATGAGAGCAAGCGAGCGAGTCAGATTTGAGAGCAAGCGAGCCAGACATGAAAGCAAGCGAGCGAGCAAGATATGACATCGAGCGAGCCAGACATGAGAGCAAGCGAGCGAGTCAGATATGAGAGCAAGCGAGCCAGACATGAAAGCAAGCGAGCGAGCAAGATATGACATCGAGCGAGCCAGACATGAGAGGAAGCAAGCGAGCCAGACATGAGAGGAAGCGAGCGAGCCAGATATGAGAGCGAGCGAGACAGACATGAGAGCAAGCGAGCGAGCCAGATATGAGAGTGAGCGAGCCAGACATGAGTGCGAGTGAGCCAGACATGAGAGCAAGCGAGCGAGCAAGATATGAGATCGAGCGAGCCAGATATGCGAGCAAGTCAGATAAGAGAGCGAGCCAGACAAGAGAGCAAGTGAGCGAGCCAGATATGAGAGCAAGCGAGCGAGCCAGATATGAGAGCAAGCGAGCGAGCCAGATATGAGAGCGAGCGAGATAAGAGAGCGAGCCAGACAAGAGAGCAAGCGAGCGAGCCAGATATGAGAGCGAGCGAGCCAGACATGAGAGCAAGCGAGCGTGCAAGATATGAGAGCGAGCGAGCCAGACATGAGAGCAAGCGAGCGAGCCAGATATGAGAGCGAGTGAGCCAGACATGAGTGCAAGCCAGCGAGAAAGATATGAGATCGAGCGAGCCAGTTATGCGAGCGAGCCAGATAAGAGAGCGAGCCAGACAAGAGAGCAAGTGAGCGAGCCAGATATGAGAGCAAGCGAGCGAGCCAGATATGAGAGCAAGCGAGCGAGCCAGATATGAGAGCGAGCGAGATAAGAGAGCGAGCCAGACAAGAGAGCAAGCGAGCGAGCCAGATATGAGAGCAAGCGAGCGAGCCAGATATGAGAGCGAGGGAGCCAGATATGTGAGCGAGCGAGCCAGATAAGAGAGTGAGCCAGACAAGAGAGCAAGTGAGCGAGCCAGATATGCGAGCGAGCCAGATATGAGAACGAGCGAGCCAGACATGAGAGCAAGCGAGCGAGCCAGGTGTGAGAGCAAGCGAGCCAGACATGAGAGCAAGCGAGCGAGCCATATATGAGAGCAAGCTAGCCAACCATGAGAGCAAGCGAGCGAGCCAAATATGAGAGCGATCGAGCCAGACATGAGAGCAAGCGAGCGAGCAAGATATGAGAGCAAGCGAGCAAGCAAGATATGAGAGCAAGCGAGCCAGATATGAGAGCGAACCAGACAAGAGAGCAAGCGAGCGAGCCAGATATGAGAACGAGCAAGATAAGAGAGCGAGCCAGACAAGAGAGCAAGCGAGCGAGCCAGATATGAGAGCAAGCGAGCGAGCCAGATATGAGAGCAAGCGAGCCAGATAAGAGAGCGAACCAAACAAGAGAGCAAGCGAGCGAGCCAGATATGAGAGCGAGCGAGCCAGACATGAGAGCAAGCGAGCAAGCCAGATATGAGAGCGAGCGAGACAGACATGAGAGCAAGCGAGCGAGCCAGATATGAGAGCGAGCGAGCCAGACATGAGAGCAAGCGAGCGAGCCAGATATGAAAGTGAGCGAGCCAGACATGAGAGCAAGCGAGCAAGCCAGATATGAGAGCGAGCGAGACAGACATGAGAGCAAGCGAGCGAGCCAGATATGAGAGCGAGCGAGCCAGACATGAGAGCAAGCGAGCGAGCCAGATATGAGAGTGAGCGAGCCAGACATGAGAGCAAGCGAGCCAGACATGAGAGCAAGCGAGCAAGCAAGATATGAGAGCAAGCGAGCGAGCCAGATGAGAGCAAGCGAGCGAGACAGATATGCGCGCGAGCGAGCCAGATAAGAGAGTGAGCCAGACAAGAGAGCAAGCGAGCCAGATATGAGAGCGATCCAGACAAGAGAGCAAGCGAGCAAGCAAGATATGAGAGCGAGCGAGCCAGACATGAGAGCAATCGAGCAAGATATGAGAGCGAGTGAGCCAGACATGAGAGCAAGCGAGCGAGCAAGATATGAGTTTGAGCGAGCCAGATATGCGAGCAAGTCAGATAAGAGAGCGAACCATACAAGAGAGCAAGTGAGCGAGCCAGATTTGAGAGCAAGCGAGCGAGCCAGATATGAGAGCAAGCGAGCGAGCCAGATATGAGAGCGAGCGAGATAAGAGAGCGAGCCAGACAAGAGAGCAAGCGAGCGAGCCAGATATGAGAGCAAGCGAGCGAAACAGATATGAGAGCAAGCGAGCCAGACATGAGAGCAAACGAGCGAGCCAGATATGAGAGCGAGCGAGCCAGACATGAGAGCAAGCGAGCGAGCCAGATATGAGAGCGAGCGAGACAGACATGAGAGCGAGCCAGACATGAGAGCAAGCGAGCGAGCCAGATATGAGAGCGAGTGAGCCAGACATGAGAGCAAGCCAGCGAGAAAGATATGAGATCGAGCGAGCCAGTTATGTCAGCGAGTCAGATAAGAGAGCGAGCCAGACAAGAGAGCAAGTGAGCGAGCCAGATATGAGAGCAAGCGAGCGAGCCAGATATGAGAGCAAGCGAGCGAGCCAGACATGAGAGCAAGCGAGCGAGCAAGATATGAGAGCGAGCGAGCCAGACATGAGAGCAAGCGAGCGAGCCAGATATGAGAGAGAGTGAGCCAGACATGAGTGCAAGCCAGTGAGAAAGATATGAGATCGAGCGAGCCAGTTATGCGAGCGAGCCAGATAAGAGAGCGAGCCAGACAAGAGAGCAAGTGAGCGAGCCAGATATGAGAGCAAGCGAGCGAATCAGATATGAGAGCAAGCGAGCGTGCCAGATATGAGAGCGAGCGAGATAAGAGAGCGAGCCAGACAAGAGAGCAAGCGAGCGAGCCAGATATGAGAGCGAGGGAGCCAGATATGCGAGCGAGCGAGCCAGATAAGAGAGTGAGCCAGACAAGAGAGCAAGTGAGCGAGCCAGATATGCGAGCGAGCCAGATATGAGAGCGAGCGAGCCAGACATGAGAGCAAGCGAGCGAGCCAGGTGTGAGAGCAAGCGAGCCAGAAGTGAGAGCAAGCGAGCGAGCCATATATGAGAGCAAGCGAGCCAACCATGAGAGCAAGCGAGCGAGCCAAACATGAGAGCGATCGAGCCAGACATGAGAGCAAGCGAGCGAGCAAGATATGAGAGCAAGCGAGCAAGCAAGATATGAGAGCAAGCGAGCCAGATAAGAGAGCGAACCAGACAAGAGAGCAAGCGAGCGAGCCAGATATGAGAACGAGCAAGATAAGAGAGCGAGCCAGACAAGAGAGCAAGCGAGCGAGCCAGATATGAGAGCAAGCGAGCGAGCCAGATATGAGAGCAAGCGAGCCAGATAAGAGAGCGAACCAAACAAGAGAGCAAGCGAGCGAGCCAGATATGAGAGCGAGCGAGCCAGACATGAGAGCAAGCGAGCGAGCCAGATATGAGAGCGAGCGAGCCAGACATGAGAGCAAGCGAGCGAGCCAGATATGAGAGCGAGCGAGCCAGACATGAGAGCAAGCGAGCCAGATATGAGAGCGAGTGAGCCAGACATGAGAGCAAGCGAGCGAGCAAGATATGAGATCGAGCGAGCCAGATATGCGAGCAAGTCAGATAAGAGAGCGAGACAGACAAGAGAGCAAGTGAGCGAGCCAGATATGAGAGCAAGCGAGCGAGCCAGATATAAGAGCAAGCGAGCGAGCCAGATATGAGAGCGAGCGAGATAAGAGAGCGAGCCAGATAAGAGAGCAAGCCAGCGAGACAGATATGAGAGCAAGCGAGCCAGATAAGAGAGCGAATCAGACAAGAGAGCAAGCGAGCGAGCCAGATATGAGAGCGAGCGAGCCAGACATGAGAGCAAGCGAGCGAGCCAGATATGAGAGGAAGCGAGCAAGCCAGATATGAGAGCGAGCGAGACAGACATGAGAGCAAGCGAGCGAGCCAGATATGAGAGCGAGGGAGCCAGACATGAGAGCAAGCGAGCGAGCCAGATATGAGAGTGAGCGAGCCAGACATGAGAGCAAGCGAGCGAGCCAGATGAGAGCGAGCGAGCCAGACATGAGAGCAAGCGAGCGAGCAAGATATGAGAGCGAGCGAGCCAGACATGAGAGCAAGCGAGCCAGATATGAGTGCAAGTGAGCCAGACATGAGAGCAAGCGAGCGAGCAAGATATGAGATCGAGCGAGCCAGATATGCGAGCAAGTCAGATAAGAGAGCGAGCCAGACAAGAGAGCAAGTGAGCGAGCCAGATATGAGAGCAAGCGAGCGAGCCAGATATGAGAGCAAGCGAGCGAGCCAGATATGAGAGCGAGCGAGATAAGAGAGCGAGTCAGACAAGAGAGCAAGCGAGCGAGCCAGATATGAGAGCAAGCGAGCGAGCCAAATATGAGAGTGAGCGAGCCAGACATGAGAGCAAGCGAGCGAGCAAGATATGAGAGCGAGCTAGCCAGACATGAGAGCAAGCGAGCGAGCCAGATATGAGAGCGAGTGAGCCAAACATGAGTGCAAGCCAGCGAGAAAGATATGAGATCGAGCGAGCCAGTTATGCGAGCGAGCCAGATAAGAAAGCGAGCCAGACAAGAGAGCAAATGAGCGAGCCAGATATGAGAGCAAGCGAGCGAGCCAGATATGAGAGCAAGCGAGCGAGCCAGATATGAGAGCGAGCGAGATAAGAGAGCAAGCCAGACAAGAGAGCAAGCGAGCGAGCCAGATATGAGAGCAAGCGAGCGAGCCAGATATGAGAGCGAGGGAGCCAGATATACGAGCGAGCGAGACAGATAAGAGAGTGAGCCAGACAAGAGAGCAAGTGAGCGAGCCAGATATGCGAGCGAGCGAGCCAGATATGAGAGCGAGCGAGCCAGACATGAGAGCAAGCGAGCGAGCCAGCTGTGAGAGCAAGCGAGCCAGATATGAGAGCAAGCGAGCGAGC
This sequence comes from Hyla sarda, assembly GCF_029499605.1. Classification (NCBI taxonomy): domain Eukaryota; kingdom Metazoa; phylum Chordata; class Amphibia; order Anura; family Hylidae; genus Hyla; species Hyla sarda. Next base: position 118,861 of record NW_026610422.1, read on the forward strand.
CATATATGAGAGCAAGCGAGCCAACCATGAGAGCAAGCGAGCGAGCCAGATATGAGAGCGAGCGAGCCAGACATGAGAGCAAGCGAGCGAGCAAGATATGAGAGCAAGTGAGCGAGCAAGATATGAGAGCAAGCGAGCCAGATAAGAGAGCGAACCAGACAAGAGAGCAAGCGAGCGAGCCAGATATGAGAACGAGCAAGATAAGAGAGCGAGCCAAACAAGAGAGCAAGCGAGCGAGCCAGATATGAGAGCAAGCAAGCGAGCCAGATATGAGAGCAAGCGAGCCAGATAAGAGAGCGAACCAAACAAGAGAGCAAGCGAGCGAGCAAGATATGAGAGCGAGCGAGCCAGATATGAGAGCGAGCGAGCGAGCAAGATATGAGAGCGAGCGAGCCAGACATGAGAGCAAGCGAGCGAGCCAGATATGAGAGTGAGCGATCCAGACATGAGAGCAAGCGAGCGAGCAAGATATGAGAGCGAGCGAGCCAGACATGAGAGCAAGCGAGCGAGCCAGATATGAGAGTGAGCGATCCAGACATGAGAGCAAGCGAGCGAGCAAGATATGAGAGCGAGCGAGCCAGATATGAGAGTGAGCGATCCAGACATGAGAGCAAGCGAGCGAGCAAGATATGAGAGCGAGCGAGCCAGACATGAGAGCAAGCGAGAGAGCCAGATATGAGAGTGAGCGATCCAGACATGAGAGCAAGCGAGCGAGCAAGATATGAGAGCGAGCGAGCCAGATATGAGAGTGAACGAGATAAGAGAGCGAGCCAGACAAGAGAGCAAGCGAGCGAGCCAGATATGAGAGCAAGCGAGCGAGACAGATATGAGAGCGAGCGAGCCAGACATGAGAGCAAGCGAGCGAGCCAGATATGAGAGCGAGCCAGACATGAGAGCAAGCGAGCGAGCCAGATATGAGAGCGAGTGAGCCAGACATGAGAGCAAGCCAGCGAAAAAAGATATGAGATCGAGCGAGCCAGTTATGCGAGCGAGCCAGATAAGAGAGCAAGCCAGACAAGAGAGCAAGTGAGCGAGCCAGATATGAGAGCAAGCGAGCGAGCCAGATATGAGAGCGAGCGAGATAAGAGAGCGAGCCAGACAAGAGAGCAAGCAAGCGAGCCAGATATGAGAGCAAGCGAGCGAGCCAGATATGAGAGCGAGGGAGCCAGATATGCGAGCGAGCGAGCCAGATAAGAGAGTGAGCCAGACAAGAGAGCAAGCGAGCGAGCCAGATATGCGAGCGAGCGAGCCAGATATGAGAGAAAGCGAGCCAGACATGAGAGCAAGCGAGCGAGCCAGGTGTGAGAGCAAGCGAGCCAGACATGAGAGCAAGCGAGCGAGCCAGATATAAGAGCAAGCGAGCCAGACATGAGAGCAAGCCAGCGAGCCAGATATGAGAGCGATCGAGCCAGACATGAGAGCAAGCGAGCGAGCCAAATATGAGAGCGAGTGAGCCAGACATGAGAGCAAGCGAACAAGCCAGATATAAGAGCGAGCCAGACATGAGAGCAAGCAAGCGAGCAAGATATGAGAGCGAGCCAGATAAGAGAGCGAAGAAGACAAGAGAGCAAGCGAGCGAGCCAGATATGCGAGCGAGCGAGCCAGATATGAGATCGAGCGAGCCAGACATGAGAGCAAGCGAGCGAGCCAGATATGAGAGCGAGCGAGCCAGACATGAGAGCAAGCGAGCGAGCCAGATATGAGAGCGAGCGAGATAAGAGAGCGAGCCAGACAAGAGAGCAAGCGAGCGAGCCAGATATGAGAGCAAGCGAGCGAGCCAGATGAGAGCAAGCGAGCAAGCCAGATATGCGAGCGAGCCAGATAAGAGAGCAAGTCAGACAAGAGAGCAAGCGAGCGAGCCAGATATGCGAGCGAGCCAGATATGAGAGCGAGCGAGCCAGACATGAGAGCAAGCCAGCGAGCCAGGTATGAGAGCAAGTGAGCCAGACATGAGAGCAATCGAGCGAGCCAGATATGAGAGCGAGTGAGCCAGACATGAGAGCAAGCGAGCGAGCCAGATATGAGAGCGAGCCAGACATGAGAGCAAGCGAGCGAGCAAGATATGAGAGCGAGCCAGATAAGAAAGCGAACCAGACAAGAGAGCAAGCGAGCGAGCCAGATATGAGAGCAAGCGAGCCAGACATGAGAGCAAGCGAGCGAGAGCGAGCAAGACATGAGAGCAAGCAAGCGAGCCAGATATGAGAGCGAGTGAGCCAGACATGAGAGCAATCGAGCGAGCCAGATATGAGAGCTAGCGAGCCAGACATGAGAGCAAGTGAGCGAGCCAGATATGAGAGCGAGAGAGCCAGACATGAGAGCAAGCGAGCGAGCCAGATATGAGAGCGAGCCAGACATGAGAGCAAGCGAGCGAGCAAGATATGAGAGCGAGCCAGATAAGAGAGCGAACCAGACAAGAGAGCAAGCGAGCGAGCCAGATATGAGAGCAAGCGAGCCAGACATGAGAGAAAGCGAGCGAGTAAGATATGAGAGCGAGCGAGCCAGACATGAGAGCAAGCGAGCGAGCCAGATATGAGAGCGAGCGAGCCAGATATGAGAGCAAGCGAGCGAGCCAGATATGGAAGCGAGCAAGATATGAGAGCGAGCCAGATATGAGAGCGAACCAGACAAGAGAGCAAAAGAGCGAGCCATGCTTGAAAAAGGTGGTGGATATCACTGAAACGTTGCATTTGAACATGGTTTAAATAAACACCGTTGTGTTTTTTACTTGAACCCGTGAGTGCTGTTGGACTAATTGCTGAAAAGAGCGAGCCAGATATGAGAGCGAGCGAGCCAGACATGAGAGCAAGCGAGCGAGCCAGATATGAGAGCAAGCGAGCCAGACATGAGAGCAAGCGAGCGAGCCAGATATGAGAGCGAGCCAGACATGAGAGCAAGCGAGCGAGCCAGATATGAGAGCGAGCCAGATAAGAGAGCGAACCAGACAAGAGAGCAGGCGAGCGAGCCAGATATGAGAGCGAGCGAGCCAGAAATGAGAGCGAGCCAGATAAGAGAGCGAACCAGACAAGAGAGCAAGCGAGCGAGCCAGAAATGAGAGCGAGCGAACCAGACATGAGAGCAAGCGAGCGAGCCAGATATGAGAGCGAGCGAGCCAGACATGAGAGCAAGCGAGCGAGTCAGATATGAGAGCGAGCGAGCCAGACATGAGATCAAGCGAGCGAGCCAGATATGAGAGTGAGCGAGCCAGACATGAGAGCAAGCGAGCGATCAAGACATGAGAGCAAGCGAGCGAGCCAGATATGAGAGCAATCGAGCGAGCCATGAGTGCAAGGGAGCGAGCCAGATATGAGAGCGAGCGAGCCAGACATGAGAGCAAGCGAGCGAGCAAGATATGAGAGCGAGCGAGCCAGACATGAGAGCAAGCGAGCGAGCCAGATATGAGAGCGAGTGAGCCAGACATGAGAGCAAGCGAGCGAGCAAAATATGAGATCGAGCGAGCCAGATATGCGGGCAAGTCAGATAATAGAGCGAGCCAGAAAAGAGAGCAAGCGAGCGAGCCAGATATGAGAGCGAGTGAGCCAGACATGAGAGCAAGCGAGCGAGCCAGATATGAGAGCGAGCGAGCCAGACATGAGAGCAAGCGAGCGAGCCAGATATGAGAGCGAGCCAGACATGAGAGCAAGCGAGCGAGAGCGAGCAAGACTTGAGAGCAAGCAAGCGAGCCAGATATGAGAGCGAGTGAGCCAGACATGAGAGCAATCGAGCGAGCCAGATATGAGAGCGAGCGAGCCAGACATGAGAGCAAGCGAGCGAGCCAGATATGAGAGCGAGCGAGCCAGACATGAGAGCAAGCGAGCGAGCCAGATATGAGAGCGAGCCAGACATGAGAGCAAGCGAGCGAGCAAGATATGAGAGCGAGCCAGATAAGAAAGCGAACCAGACAAGAGAGCAAGCGAGCGAGCCAGATATGAGAGCAAGCGAGCCAGACATGAGAGCAAGCGAGCGAGAGCGAGCAAGACTTGAGAGCAAGCAAGCGAGCCAGATATGAGAGCGAGTGAGCCAGACATGAGAGCAATCGAGCGAGCCAGATATGAGAGCGAGCGAGCCAGACATGAGAGCAAGCGAGCGAGCCAGATATGAGAGCGAGCGAGCCAGACATGAGAGCAAGCGAGCGAGCCAGATATGAGAGCGAGCCAGACATGAGAGCAAGCGAGCGAGCAAGATATGAGAGCGAGCCAGATAAGAGAGCGAACCAGACAAGAGAGCAAGCGAGCGAGCCAGATATGAGAGCAAGCGAGCCAGACATGAGAGCAAGCGAGCGAGTAAGATATGAGAGCGAGCGAGCCAGACATGAGAGCAAGCGAGCGAGCCAGATATGAGAGCGAGCGAGCCAGATATGAGAGCAAGCGAGCGAGCCAGATATGGAAGCGAGCAAGATATGAGAGCGAGCCAGATATGAGAGCGAACCAGACAAGAGAGCAAAAGAGCGAGCCATGCTTGAAAAAGGTGGTGGATAGCACTGAAACGTTGCATTTGAACATGGTTTAAATAAATACCGTTGTGTTTTTTACTTGAACCCGTGAGTGCTGTTGAACTAATTGCTGAAAAGAGCGAGCCAGATATGAGAGCGAGCGAGCCAGACATGAGAGCAAGCGAGCGAGCCAGATATGAGAGCGAGCGAGCCAGACATGAGAGCAAGCGAGCGAGCCAGATATGAGAGCGAGCCAGACATGAGAGCAAGCGAGCGAGCCAGATATGAGAGCGAGCCAGATAAGAGAGCGAACCAGACAAGAGAGCAGGCGAGCGAGCCAGATATGAGAGCGAGCGAGCCAGATATGAGAGCGAGCCAGATAAGAGAGCGAACCAGACAAGAGAGCAAGCGAGCGAGCCAGAAATGAGAGCGAGCGAACCAGACATGAGAGCAAGCGAGCGAGCCAGATATGAGAGCGAGCGAGCCAGACATGAGAGCAAGCGAGCGAGCCAGAAATGAGAGCGAGCGAGCCAGACATGAGAGCAAGCGAGCGAGCCAGATATAAGAGCAAGCGAGCAAGCCAGATATGAGAGCAAGCAAGCGAGCCAGATGTGAGAGCAAGCGAGCGAGCCAGATATGAGAGCGAGCGAGCCAGACATGAGAGCAAATGAGCGAGCAAGATATGTGAGCGAGCGAGCCAGATAAGCGAGGGAGCCAGAAATGCGAGCGAGCGAGCCAGATAAGAGAGCGAGCCAGATAAGAGAGCGAGCCAGACAATAGAGCAAGCAAGCTAGCCGGATATGAGAGCGAGTGAGCCAGACATGAGAGCAATCGAACGAGCCAGATATGAGAGCGAGCGAGCCAGACATGAGAGCAAGCGAGCGAGCCAGATATGAGAGCGAGCGAGCCAGACATGAGAGCAAGCGAGCGAGCCAGATATGAGAGCGAGCCAGACATGAGAGCAAGCGAGCGAGCAAGATATGAGAGCGAGCCAGATAAGAGAGCGAACCAGACAAGATAGCAAGCGAGCGAGCCAGATATGAGAGCAAGCGAGCCAGACATGAGAGCAAGCGAGCGAGTAAGATATGAGAGCGAGCGAGCCAGACATGAGAGCAAGCGAGCGAGCCAGATATGAGAGCGAGTGAGCCAGACATGAGAGCAAGCCAGCGAGCAAGATATGAGATCGAGCGAGCCACATATGCGAGCGAGCCAGATAAGAGAGCGAGCCAGACAAGAGAGCAAGTGAGCGAGGCAGATATGAGAGCAAGCGAGCGAGCCAGATGAGAGCAAGCGAGCGAGCCAGATATGCGAGCGAGCGAGTCAGATAAGAGAGCGAGCCAGACAAGAGAGCAAGCGAGCGAGCCAGATATGCGAGCGAGCCAGATAAGAGAGTGAGCCAGACAAGAGAGCAAGCGAGCGAGACAGATATGCGAGCGAGCAAGCCAGATATGAGAGCGAGCGAGCCAGACATGAGAGCAAGCGAGCGAGCCAGGTATGAGAGCAAGCGAGCTAGACATGAGAGCAATCGAGCCAGCCAGATATGAGAGCGAGCGAGCCAGACATGAGAGCAAGCGAGCGAGCCAGATATGAGAGCGAGCGAGCCAGACATGAGAGCAAGCGAGCAAGCCAGATATGAGAGTGAGTGAGCCAGACATGAGAGCAAGCGAGCGAGAGCGAGCCAGACATGAGAGCAAGCGAGCGAGCCAGATATGAGAGCGAGTGAGCCAGACATGAGAGCAATCGAGCGAGCCAGATATGAGAGCAAGCGAGCCAGACATGAGAGCAAGCGAGCGAGCCAGATATGAGAGCGAGCGAGCCAGACATGAGAGCAAGCGAGCGAGCCAGATATGAGAGCGAGCCAGACATGAGAGCAAGCGAGCGAGCAAGATATGAGAGCGAGCCAGATAAGAGAGCGAACCAGACAAGAGAGCAAGCGAGCGAGCCAGATATGAGAGCAAGCGAGCCAGACATGAGAGCAAGCGAGCGAGTAAGATATGAGAGCGAGCGAGCCAGACATGAGAGCAAGCGAGCGAGCCAGATATGAGAGCGAGCGAGCCAGACATGAGAGCAAGCGAGCGAGCCAGATATGGAAGCGAGCGAGCAAGATATGAGAGCGAGCCAGATAAGAGAGCGAACCAGACAAGAGAGCAAGCGAGCGAGCCAGATATGAGAGCAAGCGAGCCAGACATGAGAGCAAGCGAGCGAGTAAGATATGAGAGCGAGCGAGCCAGACATGAGAGCAAGCGAGCGAGCCAGATATGAGAGCGAGCGAGCCAGACATGAGAGCAAGCGAGCGAGCCAGATATGAGAGCGAGCGAGCCAGACATGAGAGCAAGCGAGCGAGCCAGATAGGAGAGCGAGCGAGCCAGACATGAGAGCAAGCGAGCGAGCAAGATATGAGAGAGAGCGAGCCAGACATGAGAGCAAGCGAGCGAGCCAGATATGAGAGCGAGTGAGCCAGACATGAGAGCAAGCGAGCGAGCAAAATATGAGATCGAGCGAGCCAGATATGCGGGCAAGTCAGATAAAAGAGCGAGCCAGAAAAGAGAGCAAGTGAGCGAGCCAGATATGAGAGCAAGCGAGCGAGCCAGATATGAGAGCGAGTGAGATAAGAGAGCGAGCCAGACAAGAGAGCAAGCAAGCGAGCCAGATATGAGAGCAAGCGAGCGAGCCAGATATGCAAGCGAGAGAGCCAGATAAGAGAGCGAACCAGACAAGAGAGCAAGCGAGCGAGCCAGATATGAGCGCGAGCGAGCCAGACATGAGAGCAAGCGAGCGAGCAAGATAGGAGAGCGAGCGAGACAGACATGAGAGCAAGCGAGCGAGCAAGATATGAGAGCGAGCGAGCCAGACATGAGAACAAGCGAGCGAGCCAGATATGATAGCGAGTGAGCCAGACATGAGAGCAAGCCAGCGAGCAAGATATGAGATCTTGCGAGCCACATATGCGAGCGAGCCAAATAAGAGAGCGAGCCAGACAAGAGAGCAAGTGAGCCAGCCAGATATGAGAGCAAGCGAGCGAGCCAGATATGAGAGCAAGCGAGCGAGCCAGATGAGAGCAAGCGAGCGAGCCAGATATGCGAGCGAGCGAGTCAGATAATAGAGCGAGCCAGACAAGAGAGCAAGCGAGCGAGCCAGATATGCGAGCGAGCCAGATAAGAGAGTGAGCCAGACAAGAGAGCAAGCGAGCGAGACAGATATGCGAGCGAGCGAGCCAGATATGAGAGTGAGCGAGCCAGACATGAGAGCAAGCGAGCGATCAAGACATGAGAGCAAGAGAGCGAGCCAGATATGAGAGCGAGCGAGCCAGACATGAGAGCAAGCGAGCGAGCCAGATATGCGAGCGAGCCAGAAATGCGAGCGAGCGAGCCAGATAAGAGAGCGAGCCAGATAAGAGAGCGAGCCAGACAAGAGAGCAAGCAAGCTAGCTGGATATGAGAGCAAGCGAGCGAGGCATATAAGAGAGCAAGCCAGACAAGAGAGCAAGTGAGCGAACCAGATATGCGAGCGAGCCAGATAAGAGAGCGAGCCAGACATGAGAGCAAGCGAGCGAACCAGATATGAGAGCAAGCGAGCAAGCCAGATATGAGAGCGAGCCAGATATGAGAGCGAGCAAGCCAGACATGAGACCAAGTTAGCGAGCAAGATATGAGAGCGAGCGAGCCAGACATGAGAGCAAGCGAGCAAGCCAGATATGCGAGCGAGCCAGAAATGCGAGCGAGCGAGCCAGATAAGAGAGCGAGCCAGATAAGAGAGCGAGCCAGACAAGAGAGCAAGCAAGCTAGCTGGATATGAGAGCAAGCGAGCGAGCCATATAAGAGAGCAAGCCAGACAAGAGAGCAAGTGAGCGAACCAGATATGCGAGCGAGCCAGATAAGAGAGCGAGCCAGACATGAGAGCAAGCGAGCGAACCAGATATGAGAGCAAGCGAGCAAGCCAGATATGAGAGCGAGCGAGCCAGACATGAGAGCGAGCGAGCCAAATAAGAGAGCGAGCCAGATATGAGAGCGAGCGAGCCAGATAAGAGAGCGAGCCAGACATGAGAGCAAGCGAGCGAGCCAGATATGAGAGCAAGTGAGCAAGCCAGATATGAGAGCGAGACAGATAAGAGGGCGAACCAGACAAGAGAGCAATCGAGCGAGCCAGATATGAGAGCGAGTGAGCCAGACATAAGAGCAAGCGAGCGAGCAAGATATGAGATCGAGCGAGCCAGATATGCGAGCGAGCCGGATAAGAGAGCGAGCCAGACAAGAGAGCAAGTGAGTGAGCCAGATATGAGAGCAAGTGAGCGAGCCAGATATGCGAGCGAGCGAGCCAGATAAGAGAGCAAGCCAGACAAGAGAGCAAGCGAGCGAGCCAGATATGCGAGCGAACGAGCCAGATATGAGAGCAAGCGAGCCAGACATAAGAGCAAGCGAGCAAGCCAGATATGAGAGAGAGCCAGACATAAGAGCAAGCGAGCGAGCCAGATATGAAAGCGAGCGAGCCAGATATGCGAGCGAGCCAGATAAGGGAGCAAGCCAGACAAGAGAGCAAGCGAGCGAGCCAGATATGAGAGCAAGCGAGCGAACCAGATATGAGAGCGAGCGAGATAAGAGATCGAGCCAGATATGAGAGCGAGCGAGATAAGAGATCGAGCCAGACAAGAGAGCAAGTGAACGAGCCAGATATGAGAGCAAGTGAGCGAGCCATATATGCGAGCGAGCGAGCCAGATAAGAGAGCGAGCCAGACAAGAGAGCATGCGAGCGAGCCAGATATGCGAGCGAGCGAGCCAGATAAGAGAGTGAGCCAGACAAGAGAGCAAGCGAGCGAGCCAGATATGCGAGCGAACGAGCCAGATATGAGAGCAAGCGAGCCAGACATAAGAGCAAGCGAGCAAGCCAGATATGAGAGCGAGCCAGACATGAGAGCAAGCGAGCGAGCCAGATATGAGAGCGAGCGAGCCAGACATGAGAGCAGGCGAGCGAGCAAGATATGAGAGTGAGCGAGCCAGACATGAGAGCAAGCGAGCGAGCAAGATATGAGAGCGAGCGAGCCAGATAAGAGAGCGAGCCAGATAAGAGAGCGAGCCAGACAAGAGAGCAAGCAAGCTAGCCGGATATGAGAGCAAGCGAGCGAGCCATATAAGAGAGCGAGCCAGACAAGAGAGCAAGTGAGCGAACCAGATATGCGAGCGAGCCAGATAAGAGAGCGAGCCAGACATGAGAGCATGCGAGCGAGCCAGATATGAGAGCAAGCGAGCAAGCCAGATATGAGAGCGAGACAGATAAGAGAGCTAGCCAGACAAGAGAGCAAGCGAGCGAGCCAGATATGTGAGCGAGCCAGATAAGAGAGCGAGCCAGTAATGAGAGCAAGCGAGCGAACCAGATATGAGAGCAAGCGAGCAAGCCAGATATGAGAGCGAGACAGATAAGAGGGCGAACCAGACAAGAGAGCAATCGAGCGAGCCAGATATGAGAGCGAGCAAGCCAGACATGAGAGCAAGCTAGCGAGCAAGATATGAGAGCGAGCCAGATATGAGAGCGAGCAAGCCAGACATGAGAGCAAGCTAGCGAGCAAGATATGAGAGCGAGCGAGCCAGACATGAGAGCAAGCGAGCAAGCCAGATATGCGAGCGAGCCAGAAATGCGAGCGAGCGAGCCAGATAAGAGAGCGAGCCAGATAAGAGAGCGAGCCAGACAAGAGAGCAAGCAAGCTAGCCGGATATGAGAGCAAGCGAGCGAGCCATATAAGAGAGCGAGCCAGACAAGAGAGCAAGTGAGCGAACCAGATATGCGAGCGAGCCAGATAAGAGAGCGAGCCAGACATGAGAGCAAGCGAGCGAACCAGATATCAGAGCAAGTGAGCAAGCCAGATATGAGAGCGAGACAGATAAGAGAGCTAGCCAGACAAGAGAGCAAGCGAGCGAGCCAGATATGCGAGCGAGCCAGATAAGAGAGCGAGCCAGATAAGAGAGCGAGCCAGACATGAGAGCAAGCGAGCGAGCCAGATATGAGAGCAAGTGAGCAAGCCATATATGAGAGCGAGACAGATAAGCGGGCGAACCAGACAAGAGAGCAATCGAGCGAGCCAGATATGAGAGCGAGCGAGCCAGACATGAGAGCAAGCTAGCGAGCAAGATATGAGAGCGAGCGACCCAGATATGCGAGCGAGCCAGATAAGAGAGCGAGCCAGATATGAGAGCGAGCGAGCCAGATAAGAGAGCGAGCCAGACATGAGAGCAAGCGAACGAGCCAGATATGAGAGCAAGTGAGCAAGCCAGATATGACAGCGAGTGAGCCAGACATAAGAGCAAGCGAGTGAGCAAGATATGAGATCGAGCGAGCCAGATATGCGAGCGAGCCGGATAAGAGAGCGAGCCAGACAAGAGAGCAAGTGAGTGAGCCAGATATGAGAGCAAGTGAGCGAGCCAGATATGTGAGCGAGCGAGCCAGATAAGAGAGCGAGCCAGACAAGAGATTATGCGAGCGAGCCAGATATGCGAGCGAGCGAGCCAGATAAGAGAGTGAGCCAGACAAGAGAGCAAGCGAGCGAGCCAGATATGCGAGCGAACGAGCCAGATATGAGAGCAAGCGAGCCAGACATAAGAGCAAGCGTGCAAGCCAGATATGAGAGCGAGCCAGACATGAGAGCAAGCGAGCGAGCCAGATATAAGAGCGAGCGAGCCAGACATGAGAGCAAGCGAGCGAGCAAGATATGAGAGCGAGCGAGCCAGACATGAGAGCAAGCGAGCGAGCCAGATATGAGAGCTAGCCAGACATGAGAGCAAGCGAGCGAGCAAGATATGAGAGTGAGCCAGATAAGAGAGCGAACCAGACAGAGCAAGCGAGCGAGCCAGATATGAGAGCGAGCGAGTCAGACTTGAGAGCAAGCGAGCGAGCCAGATATGAGAGCGAGCGAGCCAGACATGAGAGCAAGCAAGCGAGCCATATATGAGAGCGAGCCAGACATGAGAGCAAGCGAGCGAGCCAGATATGAGAGCGAGCGAGAAAGACATGAGAGCAAGCGAGCGAGCCAGATATGAGAGCTAGTGAGCCAGACATGAGAGCAAGCGAGCGAGCCAGATATGAGAGCGAGCGAGCCAGACATGAGAGCAAGCGAGCGAGCCAGATATGAGAGCGAGCGAGCCAGACATGAGAGCAAGCGAGCAAACCAGATATGAGAGCGAGCGAGCCAGACAAGAGAGCAAGCAAGCGAGCAAGATATGAGAGCGAGCGAGCCAGACATGAGAGCAAGCGAGCGAGCCAGATATGAGAGCGAGTGAGCCAGACATAAGAGCAAGCGAGCGAGCAAGATATGAGATCGAGAGAGCCAGATATGCGAGCGAGCCGGATAAGAGAGCGAGCCAGACAAGAGAGCAAGTGAGTGAGCCAGATATGAGAGCAAGTGAGCGAGCCAGATATGCGAGTGAGCGAGCCAGATAAGAGAGCGAGCCAGACAAGAGAGCATGCGAGCGAGCCAGATATGCGAGCGATCGAGCCAGATAAGAGAGTGAGCCAGACAAGAGAGCAAGCGAGCGAGCCAGATATGGGAGCGAACGAGCCAGATATGAGAGCAAGCGAGCCAGACATAAGAGCAAGCGAGCAAGCCAGATATGAGAGCGAGCCAGACATGAGAGCAAGCGAGCGAGCCAGACATGAGCAAGCGAGCGAGCAAGATATGAGAGCAAGCGAGCGAGCCAGATATGAGAGCTAGTGAGCCAGACATGAGAGCAAGCAAGCGAGCCAGATATGAGAGCGAGCGAGCCAGACATGAGAGCAAGCGAGCGAGCCAGATATGAGAGCGAGCCAGACATGAGAGCAAGCGAGCGAGCCAGATATGAGAGCGAGCGAGCCAGACATGAGAGCAAGCGAGCAAACCAGATATAAGAGCGAGCGAGCCAGACATGAGAGCAAGCGAGCGAGCCAGATATGAGAGCGAGCCAGACATGAGAGCAAGCGAGCGAGCCAGATATGAGAGCGAGCGAGCCAGACATGAGAGCAAGCGAGCAAACCAGATATGAGAGCGAGCGAGCCAGACATGAGAGCAAGCAAGCGAGCAAGATATGAGAGCGAACGAGCCAGACATGAGAGCAAGCGAGCGAGCCAGATATGAGAGCGAGCGAGCCAGATATGAGAGCGAGCCGGATAAGAGAGCGAGCCAGACAAGAGAGCAAGTGAGTGAGCCAGATATGAGAGCAAGTGAGCGAGCCAGATATGCGAGCGAGCGAGCCAGATAAGAGAGCGAGCCAGACAAGAGAGCATGCAAGCGAGCCAGATATGCGAGCGATCGAGCCAGATAAGAGAGTGAGCCATACAACAGAGCAAGCGAGCGAGCCAGATATGGGAGCGAACGAGCCAGATATGAGAGCAAGCGAGCCAGACATAAGAGCAAGCGAGCAAGCCAGATATGAGAGCGAGCCAGACATGAGAGCAAGCAAGCGAGCCATATATGAGAGCGAGCGAGCCAGACATGAGAGCAAGCGAGCGAGCCAGATATGAGAGCAAGCGAGCCAGACATGAGAGCAAGCGAGCAAGCCAGATATGAGAGCCAGCGAGCCAGACATGAGCGCAAGCGAGCGAGCCAGATATGAGAGCGAGCGAGCCAGATATGCGAGCGAGCGAGCCAGATAAGAGAGCTAGCCAGACAAGAGAGCAAGCGAGCGAGCCAGATATGCGAGCTAGCCAGATAAGAGAGCGAGCCAGACATGAGAGCAAGCGAGCGGGCCAGATATGAGAGCAAGCGAGCAAGCAAGATATAAGAGCAAGACAGATAAGAGGGTGAACCAGACAAGAGAGCAATCGAGCGAGCCAGATATGAGAGCGAGCAAGCCAGACATGAGAGCAAGCTAGCGAGCAAGATATGAGAGCAACCGAGCCAGATATGAGAGCGAGCAAGCCAGACATGAGAGCAAGCTAGCGAGCAAGATATGAGAGCGAGCGAGCCAGTCATGAAAGCAAGCTAGCGAGCAAGATATGAGAGCGAGCGAGCCAGACATGAGAGCAAGCGAGCGAGCCAGATATGAGAGCGAGCGAGCCAGACATGAGAGCAAGCGAGCGAGCCAGATATGAGAGCGAGCGAGCCAGACATGAGAGCAAGCGAGCGAGCCAGATATGCGAGCAAGAGAGCCAGATAAGAGAGCGAGCCAGACAAGAGAGCAAGCGAGCGAGCCAGATATGAGAGCAAGCAAGCGAGCCAGATATGAGAGCAAGCGAGCGAGCCAGATATGAGAGCGAGCGAGACAGATATGCGAGACAGAAATGCGAGCGAGCCAGATAAGAGAGCGAGCCAGATAAGAGAGCGAGCCAGACAAGAGAGCAAGCAAGCTAGCCGGATATGAAAGCAAGCGAGCGAGCCAGATATGAGAGCGAGCAAGCCAGATATGCGAGCGAGCCAGATAAGAGAGAGTGCCAGACAAGAGAGCAAGCGAGCGAGCCAGATATGAGAGCAAGCGAGCGAGCCATATAAGAGAGCGAGCCAGACAAGATAGCAAGTGAGCGAACCAGATATGAGAGCGAGCGAGCCAGACATGAGAGCAAGCAAGCAAGCCAGATATGAGAGCGAGCGAGACAGACATGAGCGCAAGCGAGTGAGCCAGATATGAGAGAAGCGAGCCAGATATGAGAGCGAGCGAGCCAGTCATGAAAGCAAGCTAGCGAGCAAGATATGAGAGCGAGCGAGCCAGACATGAGAGCAAGCGAGCGAGCCAGATATGAGAGCGAGCGAGCCAGACATGAGAGCAAGCGAGCGAGCCAGATATGAGAGCGAGCGAGCCAGACATGAGAGCAAGCGAGCGAGCCAGATATGCGAGCAAGAGAGCCAGATAAGAGAGCGAGCCAGACAAGAGAGCAAGCGAGCGAGCCAGATATGAGAGCAAGCAAGCGAGCCAGATATGAGAGCAAGCGAGCGAGCCAGATATGAGAGCGAGCGAGACAGATATGCGAGACAGAAATGCGAGCGAGCCAGATAAGAGAGCGAGCCAGATAAGAGAGCGAGCCAGACAAGAGAGCAAGCAAGCTAGCCGGATATGAAAGCAAGCGAGCGAGCCAGATATGAGAGCGAGCAAGCCAGATATGCGAGCGAGCCAGATAAGAGAGAGTGCCAGACAAGAGAGCAAGCGAGCGAGCCAGATATGAGAGCAAGCGAGCGAGCCATATAAGAGAGCGAGCCAGACAAGATAGCAAGTGAGCGAACCAGATATGAGAGCGAGCGAGCCAGACATGAGAGCAAGCAAGCAAGCCAGATATGAGAGCGAGCGAGACAGACATGAGCGCAAGCGAGTGAGCCAGATATGAGAGAAGCGAGCCAGATATGCGAGCGAGCGAGCCAGATAAGAGAGCTAGCCAGACAAGAGAGCAAGCGAGCGAGCCAGATATGCGAGCAAGCGAGCGAGCCAGATATGAGAGCAAGCGAGCGAGCCAGATATGAGAGCAAGCGAGCGAGCAAGATATGAGAGCGAGCGAGCCAGATATGCGAGCGAGCCAGAAATGCGAGCGAGCAAGCCAAATAAGAGAGCGAGCCAGATAAGAGAGCGAGCCAGACAAGAGAGCAAGCAAGCTAGCCGGATATGAGAGCAAGCGAGCGAGCCAGATATGAGTGTGAGCAAGCCAGATATGCGAGCGAGCCAGATAAGAGAGAGAGCCAGACAAGAGAGCAAGCGAGCGAGCCAGATATGAGAGCAAGCGAGCGAGCCATATAAGAGAGCGAGCCAGACAAGAGAGCAAGTGAGCGAACCAGATATGAGAGCGAGCGAGCCAGACATGAGAGCAAGCGAGCAAGCCAGATATGAGAGCCAGCGAGCCAGACATGAGCGCAAGCGAGCGAGCCAGATATGAGAGCGAGCGAGCCAGATATGCGAGCGAGCGAGCCAGATAAGAGAGCTAGCCAGACAAGAGAGCAAGCAAGCGAGCCAGATATGCGAGCGAGCCAGATAAGAGAGCGAGCCAGACATGAGAGCAAGCGAGCTAGCCAGATATGAGAGCAAGCGAGCAAGCCAGATATGAGAGCGAGACAGATAAGAGGGCGAACCAGACAAGAGAGCAATCGAGCGAGCCAGATATGAGAGCGAGCAAGCCAGACATGAGAGCAAGCTAGCGAGCAAGATATGAGAGCGAGCGAGCCAGATATGAGAGCGAGCAAGCCAGACATGAGAGCAAGCTAGCGAGCAAGATATGAGAGCGAGCGAGCCAGACATGAGAGCAAGCGAGCAAGCCAGATGTGCGAGCGAGCCAGAAATGCAAGCGAGCGAGCCAGATAAGAGAGCGAGCCTGATAAGAGAGCGAGCCAGACAAGAGAGCAAGCAAGCTAGCCGGATATGAGAGCAAGCGAGCGAGCCATATAAGAGAGCGAGCCAGACAAGAGAGCAAGTGAGCGAACCAGATATGCGAGCGAGCCAGATAAGAGAGCGAGCCAGACATGAGAGCAAGCGAGCGAACCAGATATGAGAGCAAGCGAGCAAGCCAGATATGAGAGCGAGACAGATAAGAGAGCTAGCCAGACAAGAGAGCAAGCGAGCGAGCCAGATATGCGAGCGAGCCAGATAAGAGAGCGAGCCAGACATGAGAGCAAGCGAGCGAGCCAGATATGAGAGCAAGTGAGCAAGCCAGATATGAGAGCGAGACAGATAAGAGGGCGAACAAGACAAGAGAGCAATCGAGCGAGCCAGATATGAGAGCGAGCGAGCCAGACATGAGAGCAAGCTAGCGAGCAAGATATGAGAGCGAGCGACCCAGATATGCGAGCGAGCGAGCCAGATAAGAGAGCGAGCCAGATATGAGAGCAAGCGAGCCAGATAAGAGAGCGAGCCAGACATGAGAGCAAGCGAGCGAGCCAGATATGAGAGCAAGTGAGCAAGCCAGATATGAGAGCGAGACAGATAAGAGGGCGAACCAGACAAGAGAGCAATCGAGCGAGCCAGATATGAGAGCGAGTGAGCCAGACATAAGAGCAAGCGAGCGAGCAAGATATGAGATCGAGCGAGCCAGATATGCGAGAGAGCCGGATAAGAGAGCGAGCCAGACAAGAGAGCAAGTGAGTGAGCCAGATATGAGAGCAAGTGAGCGAGCCAGATATGCGAGCGAGCGAGCCAGATAAGAGAGCGAGCCAGACAAGAGAGCATGCGAGCGAGCCAGATATGCGAGCGAGCCAGATAAGAGAGTGAGCCAGACAAGAGAGCAAGCGAGCGAGCCAGATATGCGAGCGAACGAGCCAGATATGAGAGCAAGCGAGCCAGACATAAGAGCAAGCGAGCAAGCCAGATATGAGAGCGAGCCAGACATGAGAGCAAGCGAGCGAGCCAGATATGAGAGCGAGCGAGCCAGACATGAGAGCAGGCGAGCGAGCAAGATATGAGAGTGAGCGAGCCAGACATGAGAGCAAGCGAGCGAGCAAGATATGAGAGCGAGCGAGCAAGATATGCGAGCGAGCCAGAAATGCGAGCGAGCCAGATAAGAGAGCGAGCCAGATAAGAGAGCGAGCCAGACAAGAGAGCAAGCAAGCTAGCCGGATATGAGAGCAAGCGAGCGAGCCATATAAGAGAGCGAGCCAGACAAGAGAGCAAGTGAGCGAACCAGATATGCGAGCGAGCCAGATAAGAGAGCGAGCCAGACATGAGAGCATGCGAGCGAGCCAGATATGAGAGCAAGCGAGCAAGCCAGATATGAGAGCGAGACAGATAAGAGAGCTAGCCAGACAAGAGAGCAAGCGAGCGAGCCAGATATGTGAGCGAGCCAGATAAGAGAGCGAGCCAGACATGAGAGCAAGCGAGCGAGCCAGATATGAGAGCAAGCGAGCAAGCCAGATATGAGAGCGAGACAGATAAGAGGGCGAACCAGACAAGAGAGCAATCCAGCGAGCCAGATATGAGAGCGAGCAAGCCAGACATGAGAGCAAGCTAGCGAGCAAGATATGAGAGCGAGCCAGATATGAGAGCGAGCAAGCCAGACATGAGAGCAAGCAAGCGAGCAAGATATGAGAGCGAACGAGCCAGACATGAGAGCAAGCGAGCGAGCCAGATATGAGAGCGAGCGAGCCAGATATGCGAGCGAGCCGGATAAGAGAGCGAGCCAGACAAGAGAGCAAGTGAGTGAGCCAGATATGAGAGCAAGTGAGCGAGCCAGATATGCGAGCGAGCGAGCCAGATAAGAGAGCGAGCCAGACAAGAGAGCATGCGAGCGAGCCAGATATGCGAGCGATCGAGCCAGATAAGAGAGTGAGCCATACAACAGAGCAAGCGAGCGAGCCAGATATGGGAGCGAACGAGCCAGATATGAGAGCAAGCGAGCCAGACATAAGAGCAAGCGAGCAAGCCAGATATGAGAGCGAGCCAGACATGAGAGCAAGCAAGCGAGCCATATATGAGAGCGAGCGAGCCAGACATGAGAGCAAGCGAGCGAGCCAGATATGAGAGCAAGCGAGCCAGACATGAGAGCAAGCGAGCAAGCCAGATATGAGAGCCAGCGAGCCAGACATGAGCGCAAGCGAGCGAGCCAGATATGAGAGCGAGCGAGCCAGATATGCGAGCGAGCGAGCCAGATAAGAGAGCTAGCCAGACAAGAGAGCAAGCGAGCGAGCCAGATATGCGAGCTAGCCAGATAAGAGAGCGAGCCAGACATGAGAGCAAGCGAGCGGGCCAGATATGAGAGCAAGCGAGCAAGCAAGATATAAGAGCAAGACAGATAAGAGGGTGAACCAGACAAGAGAGCAATCGAGCGAGCCAGATATGAGAGCGAGCAAGCCAGACATGAGAGCAAGCTAGCGAGCAAGATATGAGAGCAACCGAGCCAGATATGAGAGCGAGCAAGCCAGACATGAGAGCAAGCTAGCGAGCAAGATATGAGAGCGAGCGAGCCAGTCATGAAAGCAAGCTAGCGAGCAAGATATGAGAGCGAGCGAGCCAGACATGAGAGCAAGCGAGCGAGCCAGATATGAGAGCGAGCGAGCCAGACATGAGAGCAAGCGAGCGAGCCAGATATGAGAGCGAGCGAGCCAGACATGAGAGCAAGCGAGCGAGCCAGATATGCGAGCAAGAGAGCCAGATAAGAGAGCGAGCCAGACAAGAGAGCAAGCGAGCGAGCCAGATATGAGAGCAAGCAAGCGAGCCAGATATGAGAGCAAGCGAGCGAGCCAGATATGAGAGCGAGCGAGACAGATATGCGAGACAGAAATGCGAGCGAGCCAGATAAGAGAGCGAGCCAGATAAGAGAGCGAGCCAGACAAGAGAGCAAGCAAGCTAGCCGGATATGAAAGCAAGCGAGCGAGCCAGATATGAGAGCGAGCAAGCCAGATATGCGAGCGAGCCAGATAAGAGAGAGTGCCAGACAAGAGAGCAAGCGAGCGAGCCAGATATGAGAGCAAGCGAGCGAGCCATATAAGAGAGCGAGCCAGACAAGATAGCAAGTGAGCGAACCAGATATGAGAGCGAGCGAGCCAGACATGAGAGCAAGCAAGCAAGCCAGATATGAGAGCGAGCGAGACAGACATGAGCGCAAGCGAGTGAGCCAGATATGAGAGAAGCGAGCCAGATATGAGAGCGAGCGAGCCAGTCATGAAAGCAAGCTAGCGAGCAAGATATGAGAGCGAGCGAGCCAGACATGAGAGCAAGCGAGCGAGCCAGATATGAGAGCGAGCGAGCCAGACATGAGAGCAAGCGAGCGAGCCAGATATGAGAGCGAGCGAGCCAGACATGAGAGCAAGCGAGCGAGCCAGATATGCGAGCAAGAGAGCCAGATAAGAGAGCGAGCCAGACAAGAGAGCAAGCGAGCGAGCCAGATATGAGAGCAAGCAAGCGAGCCAGATATGAGAGCAAGCGAGCGAGCCAGATATGAGAGCGAGCGAGACAGATATGCGAGACAGAAATGCGAGCGAGCCAGATAAGAGAGCGAGCCAGATAAGAGAGCGAGCCAGACAAGAGAGCAAGCAAGCTAGCCGGATATGAAAGCAAGCGAGCGAGCCAGATATGAGAGCGAGCAAGCCAGATATGCGAGCGAGCCAGATAAGAGAGAGTGCCAGACAAGAGAGCAAGCGAGCGAGCCAGATATGAGAGCAAGCGAGCGAGCCATATAAGAGAGCGAGCCAGACAAGATAGCAAGTGAGCGAACCAGATATGAGAGCGAGCGAGCCAGACATGAGAGCAAGCAAGCAAGCCAGATATGAGAGCGAGCGAGACAGACATGAGCGCAAGCGAGTGAGCCAGATATGAGAGAAGCGAGCCAGATATGCGAGCGAGCGAGCCAGATAAGAGAGCTAGCCAGACAAGAGAGCAAGCGAGCGAGCCAGATATGCGAGCAAGCGAGCGAGCCAGATATGAGAGCAAGCGAGCGAGCCAGATATGAGAGCAAGCGAGCGAGCAAGATATGAGAGCGAGCGAGCCAGATATGCGAGCGAGCCAGAAATGCGAGCGAGCAAGCCAAATAAGAGAGCGAGCCAGATAAGAGAGCGAGCCAGACAAGAGAGCAAGCAAGCTAGCCGGATATGAGAGCAAGCGAGCGAGCCAGATATGAGTGTGAGCAAGCCAGATATGCGAGCGAGCCAGATAAGAGAGAGAGCCAGACAAGAGAGCAAGCGAGCGAGCCAGATATGAGAGCAAGCGAGCGAGCCATATAAGAGAGCGAGCCAGACAAGAGAGCAAGTGAGCGAACCAGATATGAGAGCGAGCGAGCCAGACATGAGAGCAAGCGAGCAAGCCAGATATGAGAGCCAGCGAGCCAGACATGAGCGCAAGCGAGCGAGCCAGATATGAGAGCGAGCGAGCCAGATATGCGAGCGAGCGAGCCAGATAAGAGAGCTAGCCAGACAAGAGAGCAAGCAAGCGAGCCAGATATGCGAGCGAGCCAGATAAGAGAGCGAGCCAGACATGAGAGCAAGCGAGCTAGCCAGATATGAGAGCAAGCGAGCAAGCCAGATATGAGAGCGAGACAGATAAGAGGGCGAACCAGACAAGAGAGCAATCGAGCGAGCCAGATATGAGAGCGAGCAAGCCAGACATGAGAGCAAGCTAGCGAGCAAGATATGAGAGCGAGCGAGCCAGATATGAGAGCGAGCAAGCCAGACATGAGAGCAAGCTAGCGAGCAAGATATGAGAGCGAGCGAGCCAGACATGAGAGCAAGCGAGCAAGCCAGATGTGCGAGCGAGCCAGAAATGCAAGCGAGCGAGCCAGATAAGAGAGCGAGCCTGATAAGAGAGCGAGCCAGACAAGAGAGCAAGCAAGCTAGCCGGATATGAGAGCAAGCGAGCGAGCCATATAAGAGAGCGAGCCAGACAAGAGAGCAAGTGAGCGAACCAGATATGCGAGCGAGCCAGATAAGAGAGCGAGCCAGACATGAGAGCAAGCGAGCGAACCAGATATGAGAGCAAGCGAGCAAGCCAGATATGAGAGCGAGACAGATAAGAGAGCTAGCCAGACAAGAGAGCAAGCGAGCGAGCCAGATATGCGAGCGAGCCAGATAAGAGAGCGAGCCAGACATGAGAGCAAGCGAGCGAGCCAGATATGAGAGCAAGTGAGCAAGCCAGATATGAGAGCGAGACAGATAAGAGGGCGAACAAGACAAGAGAGCAATCGAGCGAGCCAGATATGAGAGCGAGCGAGCCAGACATGAGAGCAAGCTAGCGAGCAAGATATGAGAGCGAGCGACCCAGATATGCGAGCGAGCGAGCCAGATAAGAGAGCGAGCCAGATATGAGAGCAAGCGAGCCAGATAAGAGAGCGAGCCAGACATGAGAGCAAGCGAGCGAGCCAGATATGAGAGCAAGTGAGCAAGCCAGATATGAGAGCGAGACAGATAAGAGGGCGAACCAGACAAGAGAGCAATCGAGCGAGCCAGATATGAGAGCGAGTGAGCCAGACATAAGAGCAAGCGAGCGAGCAAGATATGAGATCGAGCGAGCCAGATATGCGAGAGAGCCGGATAAGAGAGCGAGCCAGACAAGAGAGCAAGTGAGTGAGCCAGATATGAGAGCAAGTGAGCGAGCCAGATATGCGAGCGAGCGAGCCAGATAAGAGAGCGAGCCAGACAAGAGAGCATGCGAGCGAGCCAGATATGCGAGCGAGCCAGATAAGAGAGTGAGCCAGACAAGAGAGCAAGCGAGCGAGCCAGATATGCGAGCGAACGAGCCAGATATGAGAGCAAGCGAGCCAGACATAAGAGCAAGCGAGCAAGCCAGATATGAGAGCGAGCCAGACATGAGAGCAAGCGAGCGAGCCAGATATGAGAGCGAGCGAGCCAGACATGAGAGCAGGCGAGCGAGCAAGATATGAGAGTGAGCGAGCCAGACATGAGAGCAAGCGAGCGAGCAAGATATGAGAGCGAGCGAGCAAGATATGCGAGCGAGCCAGAAATGCGAGCGAGCCAGATAAGAGAGCGAGCCAGATAAGAGAGCGAGCCAGACAAGAGAGCAAGCAAGCTAGCCGGATATGAGAGCAAGCGAGCGAGCCATATAAGAGAGCGAGCCAGACAAGAGAGCAAGTGAGCGAACCAGATATGCGAGCGAGCCAGATAAGAGAGCGAGCCAGACATGAGAGCATGCGAGCGAGCCAGATATGAGAGCAAGCGAGCAAGCCAGATATGAGAGCGAGACAGATAAGAGAGCTAGCCAGACAAGAGAGCAAGCGAGCGAGCCAGATATGTGAGCGAGCCAGATAAGAGAGCGAGCCAGACATGAGAGCAAGCGAGCGAGCCAGATATGAGAGCAAGCGAGCAAGCCAGATATGAGAGCGAGACAGATAAGAGGGCGAACCAGACAAGAGAGCAATCCAGCGAGCCAGATATGAGAGCGAGCAAGCCAGACATGAGAGCAAGCTAGCGAGCAAGATATGAGAGCGAGCCAGATATGAGAGCGAGCAAGCCAGACATGAGAGCAAGCTAGCGAGCAAGATATGAGAGCGAGCGAGCCAGACATGAGAGCAAGCGAGCATGCCAGATATGCGAGCGAGCCAGAAATGCGAGCGAGCGAGCCAGATAAGAGAGCGAGCCAGATAAGAGAGCGAGCCAGACAAGAGAGCAAGCAAGCTAGCCGGATATGAGAGCAAGCGAGCGAGCCATATAAGAGAGCGAGCCAGACAAGAGAGCAAGTGAGCGAACCAGTTATGCGAGCGAGCCAGATAAGAGAGCGAGCCAGACATGAGAGCAAGCGAGCGAACCAGATATGAGAGCAAGTGAGCAAGCCAGATATGAGAGCGAGACAGATAAGAGCTAGCCAGACAAGAGAGCAAGCGAGCGAGCCAGATATGAGAGCGAGCGAGCCAGACATGAGAGCAAGCTAGCGAGCAAGATATGAGAGCGAGCGACCCAGATATGCGAGCGAGCGAGCCAGATAAGAGAGCGAGCTAGATATGAGAGCGAGCGAGCCAGATAAGAGAGCGAGCCAGACATGATAGCAAGCGAGCGAGCCAGATATGAGAGCGAGTGAGCAAGCCAGATATGAGAGCGAGCCAGACATGAGAGCAAGCGAGCGAGCCAGATATGAGAGCGAGCGAGCCAGACATGAGAGCAGGCGAGCGAGCAAGATATGAGAGTGAGCGAGCCAGACATGAGAGCAAGCGAGCGAGCAAGATATGAGAGCGAGCGAGCCAGATAAGAGAGCGAGCCAGATAAGAGAGCGAGCCAGACAAGAGAGCAAGCAAGCTAGCCGGATATGAGAGCAAGCGAGCGAGCCATATAAGAGAGCGAGCCAGACAAGAGAGCAAGTGAGCGAACCAGATATGCGAGCGAGCCAGATAAGAGAGCGAGCCAGACATGAGAGCATGCGAGCGAGCCAGATATGAGAGCAAGCGAGCAAGCCAGATATGAGAGCGAGACAGATAAGAGAGCTAGCCAGACAAGAGAGCAAGCGAGCGAGCCAGATATGTGAGCGAGCCAGATAAGAGAGCGAGCCAGTAATGAGAGCAAGCGAGCGAACCAGATATGAGAGCAAGCGAGCAAGCCAGATATGAGAGCGAGACAGATAAGAGGGCGAACCAGACAAGAGAGCAATCGAGCGAGCCAGATATGAGAGCGAGCAAGCCAGACATGAGAGCAAGCTAGCGAGCAAGATATGAGAGCGAGCCAGATATGAGAGCGAGCAAGCCAGACATGAGAGCAAGCTAGCGAGCAAGATATGAGAGCGAGCGAGCCAGACATGAGAGCAAGCGAGCAAGGCAGATATGCGAGCGAGCCAGAAATGCGAGCGAGCGAGCCAGATAAGAGAGCGAGCCAGATAAGAGAGCGAGCCAGACAAGAGAGCAAGCAAGCTAGCCGGATATGAGAGCAAGCGAGCGAGCCATATAAGAGAGCGAGCCAGACAAGAGAGCAAGTGAGCGAACCAGATATGCGAGCGAGCCAGATAAGAGAGCGAGCCAGACATGAGAGCAAGCGAGCGAACCAGATATCAGAGCAAGTGAGCAAGCCAGATATGAGAGCGAGACAGATAAGAGAGCTAGCCAGACAAGAGAGCAAGCGAGCGAGCCAGATATGCGAGCGAGCCAGATAAGAGAGCGAGCCAGATAAGAGAGCGAGCCAGACATGAGAGCAAGCGAGCGAGCCAGATATGAGAGCAAGTGAGCAAGCCATATATGAGAGCGAGACAGATAAGCGGGCGAACCAGACAAGAGAGCAATCGAGCGAGCCAGATATGAGAGCGAGCGAGCCAGACATGAGAGCAAGCTAGCGAGCAAGATATGAGAGCGAGCGACCCAGATATGCGAGCGAGCCAGATAAGAGAGCGAGCCAGATATGAGAGCGAGCGAGCCAGATAAGAGAGCGAGCCAGACATGAGAGCAAGCGAACGAGCCAGATATGAGAGCAAGTGAGCAAGCCAGATATGACAGCGAGTGAGCCAGACATAAGAGCAAGCGAGTGAGCAAGATATGAGATCGAGCGAGCCAGATATGCGAGCGAGCCGGATAAGAGAGCGAGCCAGACAAGAGAGCAAGTGAGTGAGCCAGATATGAGAGCAAGTGAGCGAGCCAGATATGTGAGCGAGCGAGCCAGATAAGAGAGCGAGCCAGACAAGAGATTATGCGAGCGAGCCAGATATGCGAGCGAGCGAGCCAGATAAGAGAGTGAGCCAGACAAGAGAGCAAGCGAGCGAGCCAGATATGCGAGCGAACGAGCCAGATATGAGAGCAAGCGAGCCAGACATAAGAGCAAGCGTGCAAGCCAGATATGAGAGCGAGCCAGACATGAGAGCAAGCGAGCGAGCCAGATATAAGAGCGAGCGAGCCAGACATGAGAGCAAGCGAGCGAGCAAGATATGAGAGCGAGCGAGCCAGACATGAGAGCAAGCGAGCGAGCCAGATATGAGAGCGAGCCAGACATGAGAGCAAGCGAGCGAGCAAGATATGAGAGTGAGCCAGATAAGAGAGCGAACCAGACAGAGCAAGCGAGCGAGCCAGATATGAGAGCGAGCGAGCCAGACTTGAGAGCAAGCGAGCGAGCCAGATATGAGAGCGAGCGAGCCAGACATGAGAGCAAGCAAGCGAGCCATATATGAGAGCGAGCCAGACATGAGAGCAAGCGAGCGAGCCAGATATGAGAGCGAGCGAGAAAGACATGAGGGCAAGCGAGCGAGCCAGATATGAGAGCTAGTGAGCCAGACATGAGAGCAAGCGAGCGAGCCAGATATGAGAGCGAGCGAGCCAGACATGAGAGCAAGCGAGCGAGCCAGATATGAGAGCGAGCGAGCCAGACAAGAGAGCAAGCAAGCGAGCAAGATATGAGAGCGAGCGAGCCAGACATGAGAGCAAGCGAGCGAGCCAGATATGAGAGCGAGTGAGCCAGACATAAGAGCAAGCGAGCGAGCAAGATATGAGATCGAGAGAGCCAGATATGCGAGCGAGCCGGATAAGAGAGCGAGCCAGACAAGAGAGCAAGTGAGTGAGCCAGATATGAGAGCAAGTGAGCGAGCCAGATATGCGAGTGAGCGAGCCAGATAAGAGAGCGAGCCAGACAAGAGAGCATGCGAGCGAGCCAGATATGCGAGCGATCGAGCCAGATAAGAGAGTGAGCCAGACAAGAGAGCAAGCGAGCGAGCCAGATATGGGAGCGAACGAGCCAGATATGAGAGCAAGCGAGCCAGACATAAGAGCAAGCGAGCAAGCCAGATATGAGAGCGAGCCAGACATGAGAGCAAGCGAGCGAGCCAGACATGAGAGCAAGCGAGCGAGCAAGATATGAGAGCAAGCGAGCGAGCCAGATATGAGAGCTAGTGAGCCAGACATGAGAGCAAGCAAGCGAGCCAGATATGAGAGCGAGCGAGCCAGACATGAGAGCAAGCGAGCGAGCCAGATATGAGAGCGAGCCAGACATGAGAGCAAGCGAGCGAGCCAGATATGAGAGCGAGCGAGCCAAACATGAGAGCAAGCGAGCAAACCAGATATAAGAGCGAGCGAGCCAGACATGAGAGCAAGCGAGCGAGCCAGATATGAGAGCGAGCCAGACATGAGAGCAAGCGAGCGAGCCAGATATGAGAGCGAGCGAGCCAGACATGAGAGCAAGCGAGCAAACCAGATATGAGAGCGAGCGAGCCAGACATGAGAGCAAGCAAGCGAGCAAGATATGAGAGCGAACGAGCCAGACATGAGAGCAAGCGAGCGAGCCAGATATGCGAGCGAGCCGGATAAGAGAGCGAGCCAGACAAGAGAGCAAGTGAGTGAGCCAGATATGAGAGCAAGTGAGCGAGCCAGATATGCGAGCGAGCGAGCCAGATAAGAGAGCGAGCCAGACAAGAGAGCATGCGAGCGAGCCAGATATGCGAGCGATCGAGCCAGATAAGAGAGTGAGCCATACAACAGAGCAAGCGAGCGAGCCAGATATGGGAGCGAACGAGCCAGATATGAGAGCAAGCGAGCCAGACATAAGAGCAAGCGAGCAAGCCAGATATGAGAGCGAGCCAGACATGAGAGCAAGCAAGCGAGCCATATATGAGAGCGAGCGAGCCAGACATGAGAGCAAGCGAGCGAGCCAGATATGAGAGCAAGCGAGCCAGACATGAGAGCAAGCGAGCAAGCCAGATATGAGAGCCAGCGAGCCAGACATGAGCGCAAGCGAGCGAGCCAGATATGAGAGCGAGCGAGCCAGATATGCGAGCGAGCGAGCCAGATAAGAGAGCTAGCCAGACAAGAGAGCAAGCGAGCGAGCCAGATATGCGAGCTAGCCAGATAAGAGAGCGAGCCAGACATGAGAGCAAGCGAGCGGGCCAGATATGAGAGCAAGCGAGCAAGCAAGATATAAGAGCAAGACAGATAAGAGGGTGAACCAGACAAGAGAGCAATCGAGCGAGCCAGATATGAGAGCGAGCAAGCCAGACATGAGAGCAAGCTAGCGAGCAAGATATGAGAGCAACCGAGCCAGATATGAGAGCGAGCAAGCCAGACATGAGAGCAAGCTAGCGAGCAAGATATGAGAGCGAGCGAGCCAGTCATGAAAGCAAGCTAGCGAGCAAGATATGAGAGCGAGCGAGCCAGACATGAGAGCAAGCGAGCGAGCCAGATATGCGAGCAAGAGAGCCAGATAAGAGAGCGAGCCAGACAAGAGAGCAAGCGAGCGAGCCAGATATGAGAGCAAGCAAGCGAGCCAGATATGAGAGCAAGCGAGCGAGCCAGATATGAGAGCGAGCGAGACAGATATGCGAGACAGAAATGCGAGCGAGCCAGATAAGAGAGCGAGCCAGATAAGAGAGCGAGCCAGACAAGAGAGCAAGCAAGCTAGCCGGATATGAAAGCAAGCGAGCGAGCCAGATATGAGAGCGAGCAAGCCAGATATGCGAGCGAGCCAGATAAGAGAGAGTGCCAGACAAGAGAGCAAGCGAGCGAGCCAGATATGAGAGCAAGCGAGCGAGCCATATAAGAGAGCGAGCCAGACAAGATAGCAAGTGAGCGAACCAGATATGAGAGCGAGCGAGCCAGACATGAGAGCAAGCAAGCAAGCCAGATATGAGAGCGAGCGAGACAGACATGAGCGCAAGCGAGTGAGCCAGATATGAGAGAAGCGAGCCAGATATGCGAGCGAGCGAGCCAGATAAGAGAGCTAGCCAGACAAGAGAGCAAGCGAGCGAGCCAGATATGCGAGCAAGCGAGCGAGCCAGATATGAGAGCAAGCGAGCGAGCCAGATATGAGAGCAAGCGAGCGAGCAAGATATGAGAGCGAGCGAGCCAGATATGCGAGCGAGCCAGAAATGCGAGCGAGCAAGCCAAATAAGAGAGCGAGCCAGATAAGAGAGCGAGCCAGACAAGAGAGCAAGCAAGCTAGCCGGATATGAGAGCAAGCGAGCGAGCCAGATATGAGTGTGAGCAAGCCAGATATGCGAGCGAGCCAGATAAGAGAGAGAGCCAGACAAGAGAGCAAGCGAGCGAGCCAGATATGAGAGCAAGCGAGCGAGCCATATAAGAGAGCGAGCCAGACAAGAGAGCAAGTGAGCGAACCAGATATGAGAGCGAGCGAGCCAGACATGAGAGCAAGCGAGCAAGCCAGATATGAGAGCCAGCGAGCCAGACATGAGCGCAAGCGAGCGAGCCAGATATGAGAGTGAGCGAGCCAGATATGCGAGCGAGCGAGCCAGATAAGAGAGCTAGCCAGACAAGAGAGCAAGCAAGCGAGCCAGATATGCGAGCGAGCCAGATAAGAGAGCGAGCCAGACATGAGAGCAAGCGAGCTAGCCAGATATGAGAGCAAGCGAGCAAGCCAGATATGAGAGCGAGACAGATAAGAGGGCGAACCAGACAAGAGAGCAATCGAGCGAGCCAGATATGAGAGCGAGCAAGCCAGACATGAGAGCAAGCTAGCGAGCAAGATATGAGAGCGAGCGAGCCAGATATGAGAGCGAGCAAGCCAGACATGAGAGCAAGCTAGCGAGCAAGATATGAGAGCGAGCGAGCCAGACATGAGAGCAAGCGAGCAAGCCAGATGTGCGAGCGAGCCAGAAATGCAAGCGAGCGAGCCAGATAAGAGAGCGAGCCTGATAAGAGAGCGAGCCAGACAAGAGAGCAAGCAAGCTAGCCGGATATGAGAGCAAGCGAGCGAGCCATATAAGAGAGCGAGCCAGACAAGAGAGCAAGTGAGCGAACCAGATATGCGAGCGAGCCAGATAAGAGAGCGAGCCAGACATGAGAGCAAGCGAGCGAACCAGATATGAGAGCAAGCGAGCAAGCCAGATATGAGAGCGAGACAGATAAGAGAGCTAGCCAGACAAGAGAGCAAGCGAGCGAGCCAGATATGCGAGCGAGCCAGATAAGAGAGCGAGCCAGACATGAGAGCAAGCGAGCGAGCCAGATATGAGAGCAAGTGAGCGAGCCAGATATGAGAGCGAGACAGATAAGAGGGCGAACAAGACAAGAGAGCAATCGAGCGAGCCAGATATGAGAGCGAGCGAGCCAGACATGAGAGCAAGCTAGCGAGCAAGATATGAGAGCGAGCGACCCAGATATGCGAGCGAGCGAGCCAGATAAGAGAGCGAGCCAGATATGAGAGCAAGCGAGCCAGATAAGAGAGCGAGCCAGACATGAGAGCAAGCGAGCGAGCCAGATATGAGAGCAAGTGAGCAAGCCAGATATGAGAGCGAGACAGATAAGAGGGCGAACCAGACAAGAGAGCAATCGAGCGAGCCAGATATGAGAGCGAGTGAGCCAGACATAAGAGCAAGCGAGCGAGCAAGATATGAGATCGAGCGAGCCAGATATGCGAGAGAGCCGGATAAGAGAGCGAGCCAGACAAGAGAGCAAGTGAGTGAGCCAGATATGAGAGCAAGTGAGCGAGCCAGATATGCGAGCGAGCGAGCCAGATAAGAGAGCGAGCCAGACAAGAGAGCATGCGAGCGAGCCAGATATGCGAGCGAGCCAGATAAGAGAGTGAGCCAGACAAGAGAGCAAGCGAGCGAGCCAGATATGCGAGCGAACGAGCCAGATATGAGAGCAAGCGAGCCAGACATAAGAGCAAGCGAGCAAGCCAGATATGAGAGCGAGCCAGACATGAGAGCAAGCGAGCGAGCCAGATATGAGAGCGAGCGAGCCAGACATGAGAGCAGGCGAGCGAGCAAGATATGAGAGTGAGCGAGCCAGACATGAGAGCAAGCGAGCGAGCAAGATATGAGAGCGAGCGAGCAAGATATGCGAGCGAGCCAGAAATGCGAGCGAGCCAGATAAGAGAGCGAGCCAGATAAGAGAGCGAGCCAGACAAGAGAGCAAGCAAGCTAGCCGGATATGAGAGCAAGCGAGCGAGCCATATAAGA
The DNA here is from genome assembly GCF_029499605.1 of Hyla sarda. Lineage (NCBI taxonomy): Eukaryota > Metazoa > Chordata > Amphibia > Anura > Hylidae > Hyla > Hyla sarda. The sequence continues at coordinate 148,468 of NW_026610422.1, forward strand.
GAGCGAGCCAGACAAGAGAGCAAGTGAGCGAACCAGATATGCGAGCGAGCCAGATAAGAGAGCGAGCCAGACATGAGAGCATGCGAGCGAGCCAGATATGAGAGCAAGCGAGCAAGCCAGATATGAGAGCGAGACAGATAAGAGAGCTAGCCAGACAAGAGAGCAAGCGAGCGAGCCAGATATGTGAGCGAGCCAGATAAGAGAGCGAGCCAGACATGAGAGCAAGCGAGCGAGCCAGATATGAGAGCAAGCGAGCAAGCCAGATATGAGAGCGAGACAGATAAGAGGGCGAACCAGACAAGAGAGCAATCCAGCGAGCCAGATATGAGAGCGAGCAAGCCAGACATGAGAGCAAGCTAGCGAGCAAGATATGAGAGCGAGCCAGATATGAGAGCGAGCAAGCCAGACATGAGAGCAAGCTAGCGAGCAAGATATGAGAGCGAGCGAGCCAGACATGAGAGCAAGCGAGCATGCCAGATATGCGAGCGAGCCAGAAATGCGAGCGAGCGAGCCAGATAAGAGAGCGAGCCAGATAAGAGAGCGAGCCAGACAAGAGAGCAAGCAAGCTAGCCGGATATGAGAGCAAGCGAGCGAGCCATATAAGAGAGCGAGCCAGACAAGAGAGCAAGTGAGCGAACCAGTTATGCGAGCGAGCCAGATAAGAGAGCGAGCCAGACATGAGAGCAAGCGAGCGAACCAGATATGAGAGCAAGTGAGCAAGCCAGATATGAGAGCGAGACAGATAAGAGCTAGCCAGACAAGAGAGCAAGCGAGCGAGCCAGATATGAGAGCGAGCGAGCCAGACATGAGAGCAAGCTAGCGAGCAAGATATGAGAGCGAGCGACCCAGATATGCGAGCGAGCGAGCCAGATAAGAGAGCGAGCTAGATATGAGAGCGAGCGAGCCAGATAAGAGAGCGAGCCAGACATGATAGCAAGCGAGCGAGCCAGATATGAGAGCAAGTGAGCAAGCCAGATATGAGAGCGAGACAGATAAGAGGGCGAACCAGACAAGAGAGCAATCGAGCGAGCCAGATATGAGAGCGAGTGAGCCAGACAAAAGAGCAAGCGAGCGAGCAAGATATGAGATCGAGCGAGCCAGATATGCGAGCGAGCCGGATAAGAGAGCGAGCCAGACAAGAGAGCAAGTGAGTGAGCCAGATATGAGAGCAAGTGAGCGAGCCAGATATGCGAGCGAGCGAGCCAGATAAGAGAGCGAGCCAGACAAGAGAGCATGCGAGCGAGCCAGATATGCGAGCGAGCGAGCCAGATATGAGAGCAAGCGAGCCATACATAAGAGCAAGCGAGCAAGCCAGATATGAGAGCGAGCCAGACATGAGAGCTAGCGAGCGAGCCAGACATGAGAGCAAGCGAGCGAGCAAGATATGAGAGCGAGCGAGCCAGACATGAGAGCAAGCGAGCGAGCAAGATATGAGAGCGAGCGAGCCAGACATGAGATCAAGTGAGCGAGCCAGATATGAGAGTGAGCGAGCCAGACATGAGAGCAAGCGAGCGATCAAGACATGAGAGCAAGAGAGCGAGCCAGATATGAGAGCGAGCGAGCCAGACATGAGAGCAAGCGGGCGAGCCAGATATGAGAGCGAGCGAGCCAGACATGAGAGCAAGCGAGCGAGCAAGATATGAGAGCGAGCGAGCCAGACATGAGAGCAAGCGAGCGAGCCAGATATGAGAGCGAGTGAGCCAGACATGAGAGCAAGCGAGCGAGCAAAATATGAGATCGAGCGAGCCACATATGCGGGCAAGTCAGATAAGAGAGCGAGCCAGAAAAGAGAGCAAGTGAGCAAGCCAGATATGAGAGCAAGCGAGTGAGCCAGATATGAGAGCGAGCAAGCCAGATATGCGAGCGAGCGAGCCAGATAAGAGAGCTAGCCAGACAAGAGAGCAAGCGAGCGAGCCATATATGCGAGCAAGCGAGCCAGATATGAGAGCAAGCGAGCGAGCAAGATATGAGAGCGAGTGAGCCAGACATAAGAGCAAGCGAGCGAGCAAGATATGAGATCGAGCGAGCCAGATATGCGAGCGAGCCGGATAAGAGAGCGAGCCAGACAAGAGAGCAAGTGAGTGAGCCAGATATGAGAGCAAGTGAGCGAGCCAGATATGCGAGCGAGCGAGCCAGACATGAGAGCAAGCGAGCAAGCCAGATATGAGAGCGAGCGAGACAGACATGAGCGCAAGCGAGTGAGCCAGATATGAGAGAAGCGAGCCAGATATGCGAGCGAGCGAGCCAGATAAGAGAGCTAGCCAGACAAGAGAGCAAGCGAGCGAGCCAGATATGCGAGCAAGCGAGCGAGCCAGATATGAGAGCAAGCGAGCGAGCCAGATTTGAGAGCAAGCGAGCGAGCAAGATATGAGAGCGAGCGAGCCAGATATGCGAGCGAGCCAGAAATGCGAGCGAGCCAGATAAGAGAGCGAGCCAGATAAGAGAGCGAGCCAGACAAGAGAGCAAGCAAGCTAGCTGAATATGAGAGCAAGCGAGCGAGCCAGATATGAGTGTGAGCAAGCCAGATATGCGAGCGAGCCAGATAAGAGAGAGAGCCAGACAAGAGAGCAAGCGAGCGAGCCAGATATGAGAGCAAGCGAGCGAGCCATATAAGAGAGCGAGCCAGACAAGAGAGCAAGTGAGCGAACCAGATATGAGAGCGAGCGAGCCAGACATGAGAGCAAGCGAGCAAGCCAGATATGAGAGCCAGCGAGCCAGACATGAGCGCAAGCGAGCGAGCCAGATATGAGAGCGAGCGAGCCAGATATGCGAGCGAGCGAGCCAGATAAGAGAGCTAGCCAGACAATAGAGCAAGCAAGCGAGCCAGATATGCGAGCGAGCCAGATAAGAGAGCGAGCCAGACATGAGAGCAAGCGAGCTAGCCAGATATGAGAGCAAGCGAGCAAGCCAGATATGAGAGCGAGACAGATAAGAGGGCGAACCAAACAAGAGAGCAATCGAGCGAGCCAGATATGAGAGCGAGCAAGCCAGACATGAGAGCAAGCTAGCGAGCAAGATATGAGAGCGAGCGAGCCAGATATGAGAGCGAGCAAGCCAGACATGAGAGCAAGCTAGCGAGCAAGATATGAGAGCGAGCGAGCCAGACATGAGAGCAAGCGAGCAAGCCAGATATGCGAGCGAGCCAGAAATGCGAGCGAGCGAGCCAGATAAGAGAGCGAGCCAGATAAGAGAGCGAGCCAGACAAGAGAGCAAGCAAGCTAGCCGGATATGAGAGCAAGTGAGCGAGCCATATAAGAGAGCAAGCCAGACAAGAGAGCAAGTGAGCGAACCAGATATGCGAGCGAGCCAGATAAGAGAGCGAGCCAGACATGAGAGCAAGCGAGCGAACCAGATATGAGAGCAAGCGAGCAAGCCAGATATGAGAGCGAGACAGATAAGAGAGCTAGCCAGACAAGAGAGCAAGCGAGCGAGCCAGATATGCGAGCGAGCCAGATAAGAGAGCGAGCCAGACATGAGAGCAAGCGAGCGAGCCAGATATGAGTGCAAGTGAGCAAGCCAGATATGAGAGCGAGACAGATAAGAGGGCGAACAAGACAAGAGAGCAATCGAGCGAGCCAGATATGAGAGCGAGCCAGACATGAGAGCAAGCTAGCGAGCAAGATATGAGAGCGAGCGACCCAGATATGCGAGCGAGCGAGCCAGATAAGAGAGCGAGCCAGATATGAGAGCAAGCGAGCCAGATAAGAGAGCGAGCCAGACATGAGAGCAAGCGAGCGAGCCAGATATGAGAGCAAGTGAGCAAGCCAGATATGAGAGCGAGACAGATAAGAGGGCGAACCAGACAAGAGAGCAATCGAGCGAGCCAGATATGAGAGCGAGTGAGCCAGACATAAGAGCAAGCGAGCGAGCAAGATATGAGATCGAGCGAGCCAGATATGCGAGCGAACCGGATAAGAGAGCGAGCCAGACAAGAGAGCAAGTGAGTGAGCCAGATATGAGAGCAAGTGAGCGAGCCAGATATGCGAGCGAGCAAGCCAGATAAGAGAGCGAGCCAGACAAGAGAGCATGCGAGCGAACCAGATATGCGAGCGAGCGAGCCAGATAAGAGAGTGAGCCAGACAAGAGAGCAAGCGAGCGAGCCAGATATGCGAGCGAACGAGCCAGATATGAGAGCAAGCGAGCCAGACATAAGAGCAAGCGAGCAAGCCAAATATGAGAGCGAGCCAGACATGAGAGCAAGTGATCGAGCCAGATATGAGAGCGAGTGAGCCAGACATGAGAGCAGGCGAGCGAGCAAGATATGAGAGTGAGCGAGCCAGACATGAGAGCATGCGAGCGAGCAAGATATGAGAGCGAGCGAGCAAGATATGCGAGCGAGCCAGAAATGCGAGCGAGCGAGCCAGATAAGAGAGCGAGCCAGATAAGAGAGCGAGCCAGACAAGAGAGCAAGCAAGCTAGCCGGATATGAGAGCAAGCGAGCGAGCCATATAAGAGAGCGAGCCAGACAAGAGAGCAAGTGAGCGAACTAGATATGCGAGCGAGCCAGATAAGAGAGCGAGCCAGACATGAGAGCATGCGAGCGAGCCAGATATGAGAGCAAGCGAGCAAGCCAGATATGAGAGCGAGACAGATAAGAGAGCTAGCCAGACAAGAGAGCAAGCGAGCGAGCCAGATATGTGAGCGAGCCAGATAAGAGAGCGAGCCAGACATGAGAGCAAGCGAGCGAGCCAGATATGAGAGCAAGCGAGCAATCCAGATATGAGAGCGAGACAGATAAGAGGGCGAACCAGACAAGAGAGCAATCGAGCGAGCCAGATATGAGAGCGAGCAAGCCAGACATGAGAGCAAGCTAGCGAGCAAGATATGAGAGCGAGCCAGATATGAGAGCGAGCAAGCCAGACATGAGAGCAAGCTAGCGAGCAAGATATGAGAGCGAGCGAGCCAGACATGAGAGCAAGCGAGCAAGCCAGATATGCGAGCGAGCCAGAAATGCGAGCGAGCGAGCCAGATAAGAGAGCGAGCCAGATAAGAGAGCGAGCCAGACAAGAGAGCAAGCAAGCTGGCCGGATATGAGAGCAAGCGAGCGAGCCATATAAAAGAGCGAGCCAGACAAGAGAGCAAGTGAGCGAACCAGATATGCGAGCGAGCCAGATAAGAGAGCGAGCCAGACATGAGAGCAAGCGAGCGAACCAGATATGAGAGCAAGTGAGCAAGCCAGATATGAGAGCGAGACAGATAAGAGAGCTAGCCAGACAAGAGAGCAAGCGAGCGAGCCAGATATGCGAGCGAGCCAGATAAGAGAGCGAGCCAGATAAGAGAGCGAGCCAGACATGAGAGCAAGCGAGCGAGCCAGATATGAGAGCAAGTGAGCAAGCCATATATGAGAGCGAGACAGATAAGCGGGCGAACCAGACAAGAGAGCAATCGAGCGAGCCAGATATGAGAGCGAGCGAGCCAGACATGAGAGCAAGCTAGCGAGCAAGATATGAGAGCGAGCGACCCAGATATGCGAGCGAGCGAGCCAGATAAGAGAGCGAGCCAGATATGAGAGCGAGCGAGCCAGATAAGAGAGCGAGCCAGACATGAGAGCAAGCGAGCGAGCCAGATATGAGAGCAAGTGAGCAAGCCAGATATGAGAGCGAGACAGATAAGAGGGCGAACCAGACAAGAGAGCAATCGAGCGAGCCAGATATGAGAGCGAGTGAGCCAGACATAAGAGCAAGCGAGCGAGCAAGATATGAGAGCGAGCGACCCAGATATGCGAGCGAGCTAGCCAGATAAGAGAGCGAGCCAGATATGAGAGCGAGCGAGCCAGATAAGAGAGCGAGCCAGACATGAGAGCAAGCGAGCGAGCCAGATATGAGAGCAAGTGAGCAAGCCAGATATGAGAGCGAGACAGATAAGAGGGCGAACAAGACAAGAGAGCAATCGAGCGAGCCAGATATGAGAGCGAGCCAGACATGAGAGCAAGCTAGCGAGCAAGATATGAGAGCGAGCGACCCAGATATGCGAGCGAGCGAGCCAGATAAGAGAGCGAGCCAGATATGAGAGCAAGCGAGCCAGATAAGAGAGCGAGCCAGACATGAGAGCAAGCGAGCGAGCCAGATATGAGAGCAAGTGAGCAAGCCAGATATGAGAGCGAGACAGATAAGAGGGCGAACCAGACAAGAGAGCAATCGAGCGAGCCAGATATGAGAGCGAGTGAGCCAGACATAAGAGCAAGCGAGCGAGCAAGATATGAGATCGAGCGAGCCAGATATGCGAGCGAACCGGATAAGAGAGCGAGCCAGACAAGAGAGCAAGTGAGTGAGCCAGATATGAGAGCAAGTGAGCGAGCCAGATATGCGAGCGAGCAAGCCAGATAAGAGAGCGAGCCAGACAAGAGAGCATGCGAGCGAGCCAGATATGCGAGCGAGCGAGCCAGATAAGAGAGTGAGCCAGACAAGAGAGCAAGCGAGCGAGCCAGATATGCGAGCGAACGAGCCAGATATGAGAGCAAGCGAGCCAGACATAAGAGCAAGCGAGCAAGCCAAATATGAGAGCGAGCCAGACATGAGAGCAAGTGAGCGAGCCAGATATGAGAGCGAGTGAGCCAAACATGAGAGCAGGCGAGCGAGCAAGATATGAGAGTGAGCGAGCCAGACATGAGAGCATGCGAGCGAGCAAGATATGAGAGCGAGCGAGCAAGATATGCGAGCGAGCCAGAAATGCGAGCGAGCGAGCCAGATAAGAGAGCGAGCCAGATAAGAGAGCGAGCCAGACAAGAGAGCAAGCAAGCTAGCCGGATATGAGAGCAAGCGAGCGAGCCATATAAGAGAGCGAGCCAGACAAGAGAGCAAGTGAGCGAACTAGATATGCGAGCGAGCCAGATAAGAGAGCGAGCCAGACATGAGAGCATGCGAGCGAGCCAGATATGAGAGCAAGCGAGCAAGCCAGATATGAGAGCGAGACAGATAAGAGAGCTAGCCAGACAAGAGAGCAAGCGAGCGAGCCAGATATGTGAGCGAGCCAGATAAGAGAGCGAGCCAGACATGAGAGCAAGCGAGCGAGCCAGATATGAGAGCAAGCGAGCAATCCAGATATGAGAGCGAGACAGATAAGAGGGCGAACCAGACAAGAGAGCAATCGAGCGAGCCAGATATGAGAGCGAGCAAGCCAGACATGAGAGCAAGCTAGCGAGCAAGATATGAGAGCGAGCCAGATATGAGAGCGAGCAAGCCAGACATGAGAGCAAGCTAGCGAGCAAGATATGAGAGCGAGCGAGCCAGACATGAGAGCAAGCGAGCAAGCCAGATATGCGAGCGAGCCAGAAATGCGAGCGAGCGAGCCAGATAAGAGAGCGAGCCAGACAAGAGAGCAAGCAAGCTGGCCGGATATGAGAGCAAGCGAGCGAGCCATATAAGAGAGCGAGCCAGACAAGAGAGCAAGTGAGCGAACCAGATATGCGAGCGAGCCAGATAAGAGAGCGAGCCAGACATGAGAGCAAGCGAGCGAACCAGATATGAGAGCAAGTGAGCAAGCCAGATATGAGAGCGAGACAGATAAGAGAGCTAGCCAGACAAGAGAGCAAGCGAGCGAGCCAGATATGCGAGCGAGCCAGATAAGAGAGCGAGCCAGATAAGAGAGCGAGCCAGACATGAGAGCAAGCGAGCGAGCCAGATATGAGAGCAAGTGAGCAAGCCATATATGAGAGCGAGACAGATAAGCGGGCGAACCAGACAAGAGAGCAATCGAGCGAGCCAGATATGAGAGCGAGCGAGCCAGACATGAGAGCAAGCTAGCGAGCAAGATATGAGAGCGAGCGACCCAGATATGCGAGCGAGCGAGCCAGATAAGAGAGCGAGCCAGATATGAGAGCGAGCGAGCCAGATAAGAGAGCGAGCCAGACATGAGAGCAAGCGAGCGAGCCAGATATGAGAGCAAGTGAGCAAGCCAGATATGAGAGCGAGACAGATAAGAGGGCGAACCAGACAAGAGAGCAATCGAGCGAGCCAGATATGAGAGCGAGTGAGCCAGACATAAGAGCAAGCGAGCGAGCAAGATATGAGATCGAGCGAGCCAGATATGCGAGCGAGCCGGATAAGAGAGCGAGCCAGACAAGAGAGCAAGTGAGTGAGCCAGATATGAGAGCAAGTGAGCGAGCCAGATATGCGAGCAAGCGAGCCAGATATGAGAGCAAGCGAGCGAGCAAGATATGAGAGCGAGTGAGCTAGACATAAGAGCAAGCGAGCGAGCAAGATATGAGATCGAGCGAGCCAGATATGCGAGCGAGCCGGATAAGAGAGCGAGCCAGACAAGAGAGCAAGTGAGTGAGCCAGATATGAGAGCAAGTGAGCGAGCCAGATATGCGAGCGAGCGAGCCAGATAAGAGAGCGAGCCAGACAAGAGAGCATGCGAGCGAGCCAGATATGCGAGCGATCGAGCCAGATAAGAGAGTGAGCCAGACAAGAGAGCAAGCGAGCGAGCCAGATATGGGAGCGAACGAGCCAGATATGAGAGCAAGCGAGCCAGACATAAGAGCAAGCGAGCAAGCCAGATATGAGAGCGAGCCAGACATGAGAGCAAGCGAGCGAGCCATATATGAGAGCGAGCGAGCCAGACATGAGAGCAAGCGAGCGAGCCAGATATGAGAGCAAGCGAGCAAGCCATATAAGAGAGCGAGCCAGACAAGAGAGCAAGTGAGTGAACCAGATATGAGAGCGAACGAGCCAGACATGAGAGCAAGCGAGCAAGCCAGATATGAGAGCCAGCGAGCCAGACATGAGCGCAAGCGAGCGAGCCAGAAATGAGAGCGAGCGAGCCAGATATGCGAGAGAGCGAGCAAGATAAGAGAGCTAGCCAGACAAGAGAGCAAGCGAGCGAGCCAGATATGCGAGCGAGCCAGATAAGAGAGCGAGCCAGACATGAGAGCAAGCGAGCGGGCCAGATATGAGAGCAAGCGAGCAAGCAAGATATAAGAGCAAGACAGATAAGAGGGTGAACCAGACAAGAGAGCAATCGAGCGAGCCAGATATGAGAGCGAGCAAGCTAGACATGAGAGCAAGCTAGCGAGCAAGATATGAGAGCAAGCGAGCCAGATATGAGAGCGAGCAAGCCAGACATGAGAGCAAGCTAGCGAGCAAGATATGAGAGCGAGCGAGCCAGTCATGAAAGCAAGCTAGCGAGCAAGATATGAGAGCGAGCGAGCCAGACATGAGAGCAAGCGGGTGAGCCAGATATGAGAGCAAGTGAGCAAGCCAGATATGAGAGCGAGACAGATAAGAGAGCTAGCCAGACAAGAGAGCAAGCGAGCGAGCCAGATATGCGAGCGAGCCAGATAAGAGAGCGAGCCAGATAAGAGAGCGAGCCAGACATGAGAGCAAGCGAGCGAGCCAGATATGAGAGCAAGTGAGCAAGCCATATATGAGAGCGAGACAGATAAGCGGGCGAACCAGACAAGAGAGCAATCGAGCGAGCCAGATATGAGAGCGAGCGAGCCAGACATGAGAGCAAGCTAGCGAGCAAGATATGAGAGCGAGCGACCCAGATATGCGAGCGAGCGAGCCAGATAAGAGAGCGAGCCAGATATGAGAGCGATCGAGCCAGATAAGAGAGCGAGCCAGACATGAGAGCAAGCGAGCGAGCCAGATATGAGAGCAAGTGAGCAAGCCAGATATGAGAGCGAGACAGATAAGAGGGCGAACCAGACAAGAGAGCAATCGAGCGAGCCAGATATGAGAGCGAGTGAGCCAGACATAAGAGCAAGCGAGCGAGCAAGATATGAGATCGAGCGAGCCAGATATGCGAGCGAGCCGGATAAGAGAGCGAGCCAGACAAGAGAGCAAGTGAGTGAGCCAGATATGAGAGCAAGTGAGCGAGCCAGATATGCGAGCAAGCGAGCCAGATATGAGAGCAAGCGAGCGAGCAAGATATGAGAGCGAGTGAGCCAGACATAAGAGCAAGCGAGCGAGCAAGATATGAGATCGAGCGAGCCAGATATGCGAGCGAGCCGGATAAGAGAGCGAGCCAGACAAGAGAGCAAGTGAGTGAGCCAGATATGAGAGCAAGTGAGCGAGCCAGATATGCGAGCGAGCGAGCCAGATATGAGAGCGAGCCAGACAAGAGAGCATGCGAGCGAGCCAGATATGCGAGCGATCGAGCCAGATAAGAGAGTGAGCCAGACAAGAGAGCAAGCGAGCGAGCCAGATATGGGAGCGAACGAGCCAGATATGAGAGCAAGCGAGCCAGACATAAGAGCAAGCAAGCAAACCAGATATGAGAGCGAGCCAGACATGAGAGCAAGCGAGCGAGCCATATATGAGAGCGAGCGAGCCAGACATGAGAGCAAGCGAGCGAGCCAGATATGAGAGCAAGCGAGCGAGCCATATAAGAGAGCGAGCCAGACAAGAGAGCAAGTGAGTGAACCAGATATGAGAGCGAACGAGCCAGACATGAGAGCAAGCGAGCAAGCCAGATATGAGAGCCAGCGAACCAGACATGAGCGCAAGCGAGCGAGCCAGATATGAGAGCGAGCGAGCCAGATATGCGAGAGAGCGAGCAAGATAAGAGAGCTAGCCAGACAAGAGAGCAAGCGAGCGAGCCAGATATGCGAGCGAGCCAGATAAGAGAGCGAGCCAGACATGAGAGCAAGCAAGCGGGCCAGATATGAGAGAAAACGAGCAAGCAAGATATAAGAGCAAGACAGATAAGAGGGTGAACCAGACAAGAGAGCAATCGAGCGAGCCAGATATGAGAGCGAGCAAGCTAGACATGAGAGCAAGCTAGCGAGCAAGATATGAGAGCAAGCGAGCCAGAAATGAGAGCGAGCAAGCCAGACATGAGAGCAAGCTAGCGAGCAAGATATGAGAGCGAGCGAGCCAGTCATGAAAGCAAGCTAGCGAGCAAGATATGAGAGCGAGCGAGCCAGACATGAGAGCAAGCGGGTGAGCCAGATATGAGAGCGAGCGAGCCAGACATGAGAGCAAGCGAGCGAGCCAGATATGAGAGCGAGCGAGCCAGACATGAGAGCAAGTGAGCGAGCCAGATATGCGAGCGAGAGAGCCAGATAAGAGAGCGAGCCAGACAAGAGAGCAAGCGAGCGAGCCAGATATGAGAGCAAGCAAGCGAGCCAGATATGAGAGCAAGCGAGCGAGCCAGATATGAGAGCGAGCGAGACAGATATGCGAGACAGAAATGCGAGCGAGCCAGATAAGAGAGCGAGCCAGATAAGAGAGCGAGCCAGACAAGAGAGCAAGCAAGCTAGTCGGATATGAGAGCAAGCGAGCGAGCCAGATATGAGAGCGAGCAAGCCAGATATGCGAGCGAGCCAGATAAGAGAGAGTGCCAGACAAGAGAGCAAGCGAGCGAGCCAGATATGAGAGCAAGCGAGCGAGCCATATAAGAGAGCGAGCCAGACAAGATAGCAAGTGAGCGAACCAGATATGAGAGCGAGCGAGCCAGACATGAGAGCAAGCGAGCAAGCCAGATATGAGAGCGAGCGAGCCAGACATGAGAGCAAGCGAGCGAGCCAGATATGAGAGCAAGCGAGCAAGCCATATAAGAGAGCGAGCCAGACAAGAGAGCAAGTGAGTGAACCAGATATGAGAGCGAACGAGCCAGACATGAGAGCAAGCGAGCAAGCCAGATATGAGAGCCAGCGAGCCAGACATGAGCGCAAGCGAGCGAGCCAGAAATGAGAGCGAGCGAGCCAGATATGCGAGAGAGCGAGCAAGATAAGAGAGCTAGCCAGACAAGAGAGCAAGCGAGCGAGCCAGATATGCGAGCGAGCCAGATAAGAGAGCGAGCCAGACATGAGAGCAAGCGAGCGGGCCAGATATGAGAGCAAGCGAGCAAGCAAGATATAAGAGCAAGACAGATAAGAGGGTGAACCAGACAAGAGAGCAATCGAGCGAGCCAGATATGAGAGCGAGCAAGCTAGACATGAGAGCAAGCTAGCGAGCAAGATATGAGAGCAAGCGAGCCAGATATGAGAGCGAGCAAGCCAGACATGAGAGCAAGCTAGCGAGCAAGATATGAGAGCGAGCGAGCCAGTCATGAAAGCAAGCTAGCGAGCAAGATATGAGAGCGAGCGAGCCAGACATGAGAGCAAGCGGGTGAGCCAGATATGAGAGCAAGTGAGCAAGCCAGATATGAGAGCGAGACAGATAAGAGAGCTAGCCAGACAAGAGAGCAAGCGAGCGAGCCAGATATGCGAGCGAGCCAGATAAGAGAGCGAGCCAGATAAGAGAGCGAGCCAGACATGAGAGCAAGCGAGCGAGCCAGATATGAGAGCAAGTGAGCAAGCCATATATGAGAGCGAGACAGATAAGCGGGCGAACCAGACAAGAGAGCAATCGAGCGAGCCAGATATGAGAGCGAGCGAGCCAGACATGAGAGCAAGCTAGCGAGCAAGATATGAGAGCGAGCGACCCAGATATGCGAGCGAGCGAGCCAGATAAGAGAGCGAGCCAGATATGAGAGCGATCGAGCCAGATAAGAGAGCGAGCCAGACATGAGAGCAAGCGAGCGAGCCAGATATGAGAGCAAGTGAGCAAGCCAGATATGAGAGCGAGACAGATAAGAGGGCGAACCAGACAAGAGAGCAATCGAGCGAGCCAGATATGAGAGCGAGTGAGCCAGACATAAGAGCAAGCGAGCGAGCAAGATATGAGATCGAGCGAGCCAGATATGCGAGCGAGCCGGATAAGAGAGCGAGCCAGACAAGAGAGCAAGTGAGTGAGCCAGATATGAGAGCAAGTGAGCGAGCCAGATATGCGAGCAAGCGAGCCAGATATGAGAGCAAGCGAGCGAGCAAGATATGAGAGCGAGTGAGCCAGACATAAGAGCAAGCGAGCGAGCAAGATATGAGATCGAGCGAGCCAGATATGCGAGCGAGCCGGATAAGAGAGCGAGCCAGACAAGAGAGCAAGTGAGTGAGCCAGATATGAGAGCAAGTGAGCGAGCCAGATATGCGAGCGAGCGAGCCAGATATGAGAGCGAGCCAGACAAGAGAGCATGCGAGCGAGCCAGATATGCGAGCGATCGAGCCAGATAAGAGAGTGAGCCAGACAAGAGAGCAAGCGAGCGAGCCAGATATGGGAGCGAACGAGCCAGATATGAGAGCAAGCGAGCCAGACATAAGAGCAAGCAAGCAAGCCAGATATGAGAGCGAGCCAGACATGAGAGCAAGCGAGCGAGCCATATATGAGAGCGAGCGAGCCAGACATGAGAGCAAGCGAGCGAGCCAGATATGAGAGCAAGCGAGCGAGCCATATAAGAGAGCGAGCCAGACAAGAGAGCAAGTGAGTGAACCAGATATGAGAGCGAACGAGCCAGACATGAGAGCAAGCGAGCAAGCCAGATATGAGAGCCAGCGAACCAGACATGAGCGCAAGCGAGCGAGCCAGATATGAGAGCGAGCGAGCCAGATATGCGAGAGAGCGAGCAAGATAAGAGAGCTAGCCAGACAAGAGAGCAAGCGAGCGAGCCAGATATGCGAGCGAGCCAGATAAGAGAGCGAGCCAGACATGAGAGCAAGCAAGCGGGCCAGATATGAGAGAAAACGAGCAAGCAAGATATAAGAGCAAGACAGATAAGAGGGTGAACCAGACAAGAGAGCAATCGAGCGAGCCAGATATGAGAGCGAGCAAGCTAGACATGAGAGCAAGCTAGCGAGCAAGATATGAGAGCAAGCGAGCCAGATATGAGAGCGAGCAAGCCAGACATGAGAGCAAGCTAGCGAGCAAGATATGAGAGCGAGCGAGCCAGTCATGAAAGCAAGCTAGCGAGCAAGATATGAGAGCGAGCGAGCCAGACATGAGAGCAAGCGGGTGAGCCAGATATGAGAGCGAGCGAGCCAGACATGAGAGCAAGCGAGCGAGCCAGATATGAGAGCGAGCGAGCCAGACATGAGAGCAAGTGAGCGAGCCAGATATGCGAGCGAGAGAGCCAGATAAGAGAGCGAGCCAGACAAGAGAGCAAGCGAGCGAGCCAGATATGAGAGCAAGCAAGCGAGCCAGATATGAGAGCAAGCGAGCGAGCCAGATATGAGAGCGAGCGAGACAGATATGCGAGACAGAAATGCGAGCGAGCCAGATAAGAGAGCGAGCCAGATAAGAGAGCGAGCCAGACAAGAGAGCAAGCAAGCTAGTCGGATATGAGAGCAAGCGAGCGAGCCAGATATGAGAGCGAGCAAGCCAGATATGCGAGCGAGCCAGATAAGAGAGAGTGCCAGACAAGAGAGCAAGCGAGCGAGCCAGATATGAGAGCAAGCGAGCGAGCCATATAAGAGAGCGAGCCAGACAAGATAGCAAGTGAGCGAACCAGATATGAGAGCGAGCGAGCCAGACATGAGAGCAAGCGAGCAAGCCAGATATGAGAGCGAGCGAGACAGACATGAGCGCAAGCGAGTGAGCCAGATATGAGAGAAGCGAGCCAGATATGCGAGCGAGCGAGCCAGATAAGAGTGCTAGCCAGACAAGAGAGCAAGCGAGCGAGCCAGATATGCGAGCAAGCTAGCGAGCCAGATATGAGAGCAAGCGAGCGAGCCAGATATGAGAGCAAGCGAGCAAGATATGAGAGCGAGCGAGCCAGATATGCGAGCGAGCCAGAAATGCTAGCGAGCAAGCCAGATAAGAGAGCGAGCCAGATAAGAGAGCGAGCCAGACAAGAGAGCAAGCAAGCTAGCCGAATATGAGAGCAAGCGAGCGAGCCAGATATGAGTGTGAGCAAGCCAGATATGCGAGCGAGCCAGATAAGAGAGAGAGCCAGACAAGAGAGCAAGCGAGCGAGCCAGATATGAGAGCAAGCGAGCGAGCCATATAAGAGAGCGAGCCAGACAAGAGAGCAAGTGAGCGAACCAGATATGAGAGCGAGCGAGCCAGACATGAGAGCAAGCGAGCAAGCCAGATATGAGAGCCAGCGAGCCAGACATGAGCGCAAGCGAGCGAGCCAGATATGAGAGCGAGCGAGCCAGATGTGCGAGCGAGCGAGCCAGATAAGAGAGCTAGCCAGACAATAGAGCAAGCAAGCGAGCCAGATATGCGAGCGAGCCAGATAAGAGAGCGAGCCAGACATGAGAGCAAGCGAGCTAGCCAGATATGAGAGCAAGCGAGCAAGCCAGATATGAGAGCGAGACAAATAAGAGGGCGAACCAGACAAGAGAGCAATCGAGCGAGCCAGATATGAGAGCGAGCAAGCCAGACATGAGAGCAAGCTAGCGAGCAAGATATGAGAGCGAGCGAGCCAGATATGAGAGCGAGCAAGCCAGACATGAGAGCAAGCTAGCGAGCAAGATATGAGAGCGAGCGAGCCAGACATGAGAGCAAGCGAGCAAGCCAGATATGCGAGCGAGCCAGAAATGCGAGCGAGCGAGCCAGATAAGAGAGCGAGCCAGATAAGAGAGCGAGCCAGACAAGAGAGCAAGCAAGGTAGCCGGATATGAGAGCAAGCGAGCGAGCCATACAAGAGAGCAAGCCAGACAAGAGAGCAAGTGAGCGAACCAGATATGCGAGCGAGCCAGATAAGAGAGCGAGCCAGACATGAGAGCAAGCGAGCGAACCAGATATGAGAGCAAGCGAGCAAGCCAGATATGAGAGCGAGACAGATAAGAGAGCTAGCCAGACAAGAGAGCAAGCGAGCGAGCCAGATATGCGAGCGAGCCAGATAAGAGAGCGAGCCAGACATGAGAGCAAGCGAGCGAGCCAGATATGAGAGCAAGTGAGCAAGCCAGATATGAGAGCGAGACAGATAAGAGGGCGAACAAGACAAGAGAGCAATCGAGCGAGCCAGATATGAGAGCGAGCCAGACATGAGAGCAAGCTAGCGAGCAAGATATGAGAGCGAGCGACCCAGATATGCGAGCGAGCGAGCCAGATAAGAGAGCGAGCCAGATATGAGAGCAAGCGAGCCAGATAAGAGAGCGAGCCAGAAATGAGAGCAAGCGAGCGAGCCAGATATGAGAGCAAGTGAGCAAGCCAGATATGAGAGCGAGACAGATAAGAGGGCGAACCAGACAAGAGAGCAATCGAGCGAGCCAGATATGAGAGCGAGTGAGCCAGACATAAGAGCAAGCGAGCGAGCGAGCAAGATATGAGATTGAGCGAGCCAGATATGCGAGCGAACCGGATAAGAGAGCGAGCCAGAAAAGAGAGCAAGTGAGTGAGCCAGATATGAGAGCAAGTGAGCGAGCCAGATATGCGAGCGAGCGAGCCAGATAAGAGAGCGAGCCAGACAAGAGAGCATGCGAGCGAGCCAGATATGCGAGCGAGCGAGCCAGATAAGAGAGTGAGCCAGACAAGAGAGCAAGCGAGCGAGCCAGATATGCGAGCGAACGAGCCAGATATGAGAGCAAGCGAGCCAGACATAAGAGCAAGCGAGCAAGCCAGATATGAGAGCGAGCGAGCCAGACATGAGAGCAGGCGAGCGAGCCAGATATGAGAGTGAGCGAGCCAGACATGAGAGCAAGCGAGCGAGCAAGATATGAGAGCGAGCGAGCAAGATATGCGAGCGAGCCAGAAATGCGAGCGAGCGAGCCAGATAAGAGAGCGAGCCAGATAAGAGAGCGAGCCAGACAAGAGAGCAAGCAAGCTAGCCGGATAAGAGAGCAAGCGAGCGAGCCATATAAGAGAGCGAGCCAGACAAGAGAGCAAGTGAGCGAACTAGATATGCGAGCGAGCCAGATAAGAGAGCGAGCCAGACATGAGAGCATGCGAGCGAGCCAGATATGAGAGCAAGCGAGCAAGCCAGATATGAGAGCGAGACAGATAAGAGAGCTAGCCAGACAAGAGAGCAAGCGAGCGAGCCAGATATGTGAGCGAGCCAGATAAGAGAGCGAGCCAGACATGAGAGCAAGCGAGCAAGCCAGATATGAGAGCAAGCGAGCAAGCCAGATATGAGAGCGAGACAGATAAGAGGGCGAACCAGACAAGAGAGCAATCGAGCGAGCCAGATATGAGAGCGAGCAAGCCAGACATGAGAGCAAGCTAGCGAGCAAGATATGAGAGCGAGCCAGATATGAGAGCGAGCAAGCCAGACATGAGAGCAAGCTAGCGAGCAAGATATGAGAGCGAGCGAGCCAGACATGAGAGCAAGCGAGCAAGCCAGATATGCGAGCGAGCCAGAAATGAGAGCGAGCGAGCCAGATAAGAGAGCGAGCCAGATAAGAGAGCGAGCCAGACAAGAGAGCAAGCAAGCTAGCCGAATATGAGAGCAAGCGAGCGAGCCATATAAGAGAGCGAGCCAGACAAGAGAGCAAGTGAGCGAACCAGATATGCGAGCGAGCCAGATAAGAGAGCGAGCCAGACATGAGAGCAAGCGAGCGAACCAGATATGAGAGCAAGTGAGCAAGCCAGATATGAGAGCGAGACAGATAAGAGAACTAGCCAGACAAGAGAGCAAGCGAGCGAGCCAGATATGCGAGCGAGCCAGATAAGAGAGCGAGCCAGATAAGAGAGTGATCCAGACAAGAGAGCAAGCGAGCGAGCCAGATATGCGAGCGAACGAGCCAGATATGAGAGCAAGCGAGCCATACATAAGAGCAAGCGAGCAAGCCAGATATGAGAGCGAGCCAGACATGAGAGCAAGCGAGCGAGCCAGACATGAGAGCAAGCGAGCGAGCAAGATATGAGAGCGAGCGAGCCAGACATGAGAGCAAGCGAGCGAGCAAGATATGAGAGCGAGCGAGCCAGACATGAGATCAAGTGAGCGAGCCAGATATGAGAGTGAGCGAGCCAGACATGAGAGCAAGCGAGCGATCAAGACATGAGAGCAAGAGAGCGAGCCAGATATGAGAGCGAGCGAGCCAGACATGAGAGCAAGCGAGCGAGCCAGATATGAGAGCGAGCGAGCCAGACATGAGAGCAAGCGAGCGAGCAAGATATGAGAGCGAGCGAGCCAGACATGAGAGCAAGCGAGCGAGCCAGATATGAGAGCGAGTGAGCCAGACATGAGAGCAGGCGAGCGAGCAAAATATGAGATCGAGCGAGCCAGATATGCGGGCAAGTCAGATAAGAGAGCGAGCCAGAAAAGAGAGCAAGTGAGCGAGCCAGATATGAGAGCAAGCGAGCGAGCCAGATATGAGAGCGAGCGAGATAAGAGAGCGAGCCAGAAAAGAGAGCAAGCAAGCGAGCCAGATATGAGAGCAAGCGAGCGAGCCAGATATGAGAGCAAGCGAGCGAGCCAGATAAGAGAGCGAACCAGACAAGAGAGCAAGCGAGCGAGCCAGATTTGAGAGAGAGCGAGCCAGACATGAGAGCAAGCGAGCGAGCCAGACATGAGAGCAAGCGAGCGAGCCAGATATGAGAGCGATCGAGCCAGACATGAGCGCAAGCGAGTGAGCCAGACATGAGAGCGAGCGAGCCAGATATGCGAGCGAGCGAGCCAGATAAGAGAGCTAGCCAGACAAGAGAGCAAGCGAGCGAGCCAGATATGCGAGCAAGCGAGCCAGATATGAGAGCAAGCGAGCGAGCAAGATATGAGAGCGAGCGAGCCAGATATGCGAGCGAGCCAGAAATGCGAGCGAGCAAGCCAGATAAGAGAGCGAGCCAGATAAGAGAGCGAGCCAGACAAGAGAGCAAGCAAGCTAGCCGGATATGAGAGCAAGCGAGCGAGCCAGATATGAGAGCGAACGAGCCAGATATGAGAGCAAGCGAGCCAGACATAAGAGCAAGCGAGCAAGCCAGATATGAGAGCGAGCCAGGCATGAGAGCAAGCGAGCGAGCCAGATATGAGAGCAAGTGAGCAAGCCATATATGAGAGCGAGACAGATAAGAGGGCGAACCAGACAAGAGAGCAATCGAGCGAGCCAGATATGAGAGTGAGCGAGCCAGACATGAGAGCAAGCTAGCGAGCAAGATATGAGAGCGAGCGACCCAGATATGCGAGCGAGCGAGCCAGATAAGAGAGCGAGCCAGATATGAGAGCGAGCGAGCCAGATAAGAGAGCGAGCCAGACATGAGAGCAAGCGAGCGAGCCAGATATGAGAGCAAGTGAGCAAGCCAGATATGAGAGCGAGACAGATAAGAGGGCGAACCAGACAAGAGAGCAATCGAGCGAGCCAGATATGAGAGCGAGTGAGCCAGACATAAGAGCAAGCGAGCGAGCAAGATATGAGATCGAGCGAGCCAGATATGCGAGCGAGCCGAATAAGAGAGCGAGCCAGACAAGAGAGCAAGTGAGTGAGCCAGATATGAGAGCAAGTGAGCGAGCCAGATATGCGAGCGAGCGAGCCAGATAAGAGAGCGAGCCAGACAAGAGAGCATGCAAGCGAGCCAGATATGCGAGCGAGCGAGCCAGATAAGAGAGTGAGCCAGACAAGAGAGCAAGCGAGCGAGCCAGATATGCGAGCGAACGAGCCAGATATGAGAGCAAGCGAGCCAGACATAAGAGCAAGCGAGCAAGCCAGATATGAGAGCGAGCCAGACATGAGAGCAAGCGAGCGAGCCAGACATGAGAGCAAGCGAGCGAGCAAGATATAAGAGCGAGCGAGCCAGACATGAGAGCAAGCGAGCGAGCAAGACATGAGAGCAAGAGAGCGAGCCAGATATGAGAGCGAGCGAGCCAGACATGAGAGCAAGCGAGCGAGCCAGATATGAGAGCGAGCGAGCCAGACATGAGAGCAAGCGAGCGAGCAAGATATGAGAGCGAGCGAGCCAGACATGAGAGCAAGCGAGCGAGCCAGATATGAGAGCGAGTGAGCCAGACATGAGAGCAAGCGAGCGAGCAAAATATGAGATCGAGCGAGCCAGATATGCGGGCAAGTCAGATAAGAGATAGAGCCAGAAAAGAGAGCAAGTGAGCGAGCCAGATATGAGAGCAAGCGAGCGAGCCAGATATGAGAGCGAGCGAGATAAGAGAGCGAGCCAGACAAGAGAGCAAGCAAGTGAGCCAGATATGAGAGCAAGCGAGCGAGCCAGATATGCAAGCGAGCGAGCCAGATAACAGAGCGAACCAGACAAGAGAGCAAGCGAGCGAGCCAGATTTGAGAGAGAGCGCGCCAGACATGAGAGCAAGCGAGCGAGCCAGACATGAGAGCAAGCGAGCGAGCCAGATATGAGAGCGAGCGAGCCAGACATGAGCGCAAGCGAGTGAGCCAGATATGAGAGCGAGCAAGCCAGATATGCGAGCGAGCGAGCCAGATAAGAGAGCTAGCCAGACAAGAGAGCAAGCGAGCGAGCAAGATATGAGAGCAAGCGAGCCAGACATAAGAGCAAGCGAGCAAGCCAGATATGAGAGCGAGCCAGACATGAGAGCAAGCGAGCGAGCCAGACATGAGAGCAAGCGAGCGAGCAAGATATAAGAGCGAGCGAGCCAGACATGAGAGCAAGCGAGCGAGCAAGACATGAGAGCAAGAGAGCGAGCCAGATATGAGAGCGAGCGAGCCAGACATGAGAGCAAGCGAGCGAGCCAGATATGAGAGCGAGCGAGCCAGACATGAGAGCAAGCGAGCGAGCAAGATATGAGAGCGAGCGAGCCAGACATGAGAGCAAGCGAGCGAGCCAGATATGAGAGCGAGTGAGCCAGACATGAGAGCAAGCGAGCGAGCAAAATATGAGATCGAGCGAGCCAGATATGCGGGCAAGTCAGATAAGAGAGCGAGCCAGAAAAGAGAGCAAGTGAGCGAGCCAGATATGAGAGCAAGCGAGCGAGCCAGATATGAGAGCGAGCGAGATAAGAGAGCGAGCCAGACAAGAGAGCAAGCAAGTGAGCCAGATATGAGAGCAAGCGAGCGAGCCAGATATGCAAGCGAGCGAGCCAGATAACAGAGCGAACCAGACAAGAGAGCAAGCGAGCGAGCCAGATTTGAGAGAGAGCGCGCCAGACATGAGAGCAAGCGAGCGAGCCAGACATGAGAGCAAGCGAGCGAGCCAGATATGAGAGCGAGCGAGCCAGACATGAGCGCAAGCGAGTGAGCCAGATATGAGAGCGAGCAAGCCAGATATGCGAGCGAGCGAGCCAGATAAGAGAGCTAGCCAGACAAGAGAGCAAGCGAGCGAGCAAGATATGAGAGCGAGCGAGCCAGACATGAGAGCAAGCGAGCGAGCCAGATATGAGAGCGAGCCAGACATGAGAGCAAGCGAGCGAGCAAGATATGAGAGTGAGCCAGATAAGAGAGAGCGAACCAGAAAAGAGAGCAAGCGAGCGAGCCAGATATGAGAGCGAGCGAGCCAGACTTGAGAGCAAGCGAGCGAGCCAGATATGAGAGCGAGCGTGCCAGACATGAGAGCAAGCGAGCGAGCCATATATGAGAGCGAGCGAGCCAGATATGAAAGCGAGCGAGCCAGACATGAGAGCAAGCGAGCGAGCCAGATATGAGAGCAAGCGAGCCAGACATGAGAGCAAGCGAGCGAGCCAGATATGAGAGCGATCGAGCCAGACATGAGAGCAAGCGAGCGAGCCAGATATGAGAGCGAGCGAGACAGACATGAGAGCAAGCGAGCGAGCCAGATAAGAGAGCGAGCCAGACAAGAGAGCAAGTGAGTGAGCCAGATATGAGAGCAAGCGAACGAGCCAGATATGCGAGCGAGCGAACCAGATAAGCGAGTGAGCCAGACAAGAGAGCAAGCGAGCGAGCCAGATATGCGAGCGAACGAGCCAGACATGAGAGCGAGCGAGCCAGACATGAGAGCAAGCGAGCGAGCCAGATATGAGAGCGAGCGAGCCAGACATGAGAGCAAGCGAGCGAGCCAGATATGAGAGCGAGCCAAACATGAGAACAAGCGAGTTAGCAAGATATGAGAGCGAGCCAGATAAGAGAGCGAACCAGACAAGAGAGCAAGCGAGCGAGCCAGATATGAGAGCGAGCAAGCCAGACATGAGAGCAAGAGAGCGAGCCAGATATGAGAGCGAGCGAGCCAGACATGAGAGCAAGCGAGCGAGCCAGATATGAGAGCGAGCCAGATATAAGAGCGAGCGAGCCAGACATGAGAGCAAGCGAGCGAGCCAGATATGAGAGCGAGCGAGCCAGATAAGAGAGCGAGCCAGATATGAGAGCAAGCGAGCAAGCCAGATATGCGAGCGAGCCAGATAAGAGAGCGAGCCAGACAAGAGAGCAAGTGAGCGAGCCAGATATGAGAGCGAGTGAGCCAGACATAAGAGCAAGCGAGCGAGCGAGCAAGATATGAGATTGAGCGAGCCAGATATGCGAGCGAACCGGATAAGAGAGCGAGCCAGAAAAGAGAGCAAGTGAGTGAGCCAGATATGAGAGCAAGTGAGCGAGCCAGATATGCGAGCGAGCGAGCCAGATAAGAGAGCGAGCCAGACAAGAGAGCATGCGAGCGAGCCAGATATGCGAGCGAGCGAGCCAGATAAGAGAGTGAGCCAGACAAGAGAGCAAGCGAGCGAGCCAGATATGCGAGCGAACGAGCCAGATATGAGAGCAAGCGAGCCAGACATAAGAGCAAGCGAGCAAGCCAGATATGAGAGCGAGCGAGCCAGACATGAGAGCAGGCGAGCGAGCCAGATATGAGAGTGAGCGAGCCAGACATGAGAGCAAGCGAGCGAGCAAGATATGAGAGCGAGCGAGCAAGATATGCGAGCGAGCCAGAAATGCGAGCGAGCGAGCCAGATAAGAGAGCGAGCCAGATAAGAGAGCGAGCCAGACAAGAGAGCAAGCAAGCTAGCCGGATAAGAGAGCAAGCGAGCGAGCCATATAAGAGAGCGAGCCAGACAAGAGAGCAAGTGAGCGAACTAGATATGCGAGCGAGCCAGATAAGAGAGCGAGCCAGACATGAGAGCATGCGAGCGAGCCAGATATGAGAGCAAGCGAGCAAGCCAGATATGAGAGCGAGACAGATAAGAGAGCTAGCCAGACAAGAGAGCAAGCGAGCGAGCCAGATATGTGAGCGAGCCAGATAAGAGAGCGAGCCAGACATGAGAGCAAGCGAGCAAGCCAGATATGAGAGCAAGCGAGCAAGCCAGATATGAGAGCGAGACAGATAAGAGGGCGAACCAGACAAGAGAGCAATCGAGCGAGCCAGATATGAGAGCGAGCAAGCCAGACATGAGAGCAAGCTAGCGAGCAAGATATGAGAGCGAGCCAGATATGAGAGCGAGCAAGCCAGACATGAGAGCAAGCTAGCGAGCAAGATATGAGAGCGAGCGAGCCAGACATGAGAGCAAGCGAGCAAGCCAGATATGCGAGCGAGCCAGAAATGAGAGCGAGCGAGCCAGATAAGAGAGCGAGCCAGATAAGAGAGCGAGCCAGACAAGAGAGCAAGCAAGCTAGCCGAATATGAGAGCAAGCGAGCGAGCCATATAAGAGAGCGAGCCAGACAAGAGAGCAAGTGAGCGAACCAGATATGCGAGCGAGCCAGATAAGAGAGCGAGCCAGACATGAGAGCAAGCGAGCGAACCAGATATGAGAGCAAGTGAGCAAGCCAGATATGAGAGCGAGACAGATAAGAGAACTAGCCAGACAAGAGAGCAAGCGAGCGAGCCAGATATGCGAGCGAGCCAGATAAGAGAGCGAGCCAGATAAGAGAGTGATCCAGACAAGAGAGCAAGCGAGCGAGCCAGATATGCGAGCGAACGAGCCAGATATGAGAGCAAGCGAGCCATACATAAGAGCAAGCGAGCAAGCCAGATATGAGAGCGAGCCAGACATGAGAGCAAGCGAGCGAGCCAGACATGAGAGCAAGCGAGCGAGCAAGATATGAGAGCGAGCGAGCCAGACATGAGAGCAAGCGAGCGAGCAAGATATGAGAGCGAGCGAGCCAGACATGAGATCAAGTGAGCGAGCCAGATATGAGAGTGAGCGAGCCAGACATGAGAGCAAGCGAGCGATCAAGACATGAGAGCAAGAGAGCGAGCCAGATATGAGAGCGAGCGAGCCAGACATGAGAGCAAGCGAGCGAGCCAGATATGAGAGCGAGCGAGCCAGACATGAGAGCAAGCGAGCGAGCAAGATATGAGAGCGAGCGAGCCAGACATGAGAGCAAGCGAGCGAGCCAGATATGAGAGCGAGTGAGCCAGACATGAGAGCAGGCGAGCGAGCAAAATATGAGATCGAGCGAGCCAGATATGCGGGCAAGTCAGATAAGAGAGCGAGCCAGAAAAGAGAGCAAGTGAGCGAGCCAGATATGAGAGCAAGCGAGCGAGCCAGATATGAGAGCGAGCGAGATAAGAGAGCGAGCCAGAAAAGAGAGCAAGCAAGCGAGCCAGATATGAGAGCAAGCGAGCGAGCCAGATATGAGAGCAAGCGAGCGAGCCAGATAAGAGAGCGAACCAGACAAGAGAGCAAGCGAGCGAGCCAGATTTGAGAGAGAGCGAGCCAGACATGAGAGCAAGCGAGCGAGCCAGACATGAGAGCAAGCGAGCGAGCCAGATATGAGAGCGATCGAGCCAGACATGAGCGCAAGCGAGTGAGCCAGATATGAGAGCGAGCGAGCCAGATATGCGAGCGAGCGAGCCAGATAAGAGAGCTAGCCAGACAAGAGAGCAAGCGAGCGAGCCAGATATGCGAGCAAGCGAGCCAGATATGAGAGCAAGCGAGCGAGCAAGATATGAGAGCGAGCGAGCCAGATATGCGAGCGAGCCAGAAATGCGAGCGAGCAAGCCAGATAAGAGAGCGAGCCAGATAAGAGAGCGAGCCAGACAAGAGAGCAAGCAAGCTAGCCGGATATGAGAGCAAGCGAGCGAGCCAGATATGAGAGCGAACGAGCCAGATATGAGAGCAAGCGAGCCAGACATAAGAGCAAGCGAGCAAGCCAGATATGAGAGCGAGCCAGGCATGAGAGCAAGCGAGCGAGCCAGATATGAGAGCAAGTGAGCAAGCCATATATGAGAGCGAGACAGATAAGAGGGCGAACCAGACAAGAGAGCAATCGAGCGAGCCAGATATGAGAGTGAGCGAGCCAGACATGAGAGCAAGCTAGTGAGCAAGATATGAGAGCGAGCGACCCAGATATGCGAGCGAGCGAGCCAGATAAGAGAGCGAGCCAGATATGAGAGCGAGCGAGCCAGATAAGAGAGCGAGCCAGACATGAGAGCAAGCGAGCGAGCCAGATATGAGAGCAAGTGAGCAAGCCAGATATGAGAGCGAGACAGATAAGAGGGCGAACCAGACAAGAGAGCAATCGAGCGAGCCAGATATGAGAGCGAGTGAGCCAGACATAAGAGCAAGCGAGCGAGCAAGATATGAGATCGAGCGAGCCAGATATGCGAGCGAGCCGAATAAGAGAGCGAGCCAGACAAGAGAGCAAGTGAGTGAGCCAGATATGAGAGCAAGTGAGCGAGCCAGATATGCGAGCGAGCGAGCCAGATAAGAGAGCGAGCCAGACAAGAGAGCATGCAAGCGAGCCAGATATGCGAGCGAGCGAGCCAGATAAGAGAGTGAGCCAGACAAGAGAGCAAGCGAGCGAGCCAGATATGCGAGCGAACGAGCCAGATATGAGAGCAAGCGAGCCAGACATAAGAGCAAGCGAGCAAGCCAGATATGAGAGCGAGCCAGACATGAGAGCAAGCGAGCGAGCCAGACATGAGAGCAAGCGAGCGAGCAAGATATAAGAGCGAGCGAGCCAGACATGAGAGCAAGCGAGCGAGCAAGACATGAGAGCAAGAGAGCGAGCCAGATATGAGAGCGAGCGAGCCAGACATGAGAGCAAGCGAGCGAGCCAGATATGAGAGCGAGCGAGCCAGACATGAGAGCAAGCGAGCGAGCAAGATATGAGAGCGAGCGAGCCAGACATGAGAGCAAGCGAGCGAGCCAGATATGAGAGCGAGTGAGCCAGACATGAGAGCAAGCGAGCGAGCAAAATATGAGATCGAGCGAGCCAGATATGCGGGCAAGTCAGATAAGAGAGCGAGCCAGAAAAGAGAGCAAGTGAGCGAGCCAGATATGAGAGCAAGCGAGCGAGCCAGATATGAGAGCGAGCGAGATAAGAGAGCGAGCCAGACAAGAGAGCAAGCAAGTGAGCCAGATATGAGAGCAAGCGAGCGAGCCAGATATGCAAGCGAGCGAGCCAGATAACAGAGCGAACCAGACAAGAGAGCAAGCGAGCGAGCCAGATTTGAGAGAGAGCGCGCCAGACATGAGAGCAAGCGAGCGAGCCAGACATGAGAGCAAGCGAGCGAGCCAGATATGAGAGCGAGCGAGCCAGACATGAGCGCAAGCGAGTGAGCCAGATATGAGAGCGAGCAAGCCAGATATGCGAGCGAGCGAGCCAGATAAGAGAGCTAGCCAGACAAGAGAGCAAGCGAGCGAGCAAGATATGAGAGCGAGCGAGCCAGACATGAGAGCAAGCGAGCGAGCCAGATATGAGAGCGAGCCAGACATGAGAGCAAGCGAGCGAGCAAGATATGAGAGTGAGCCAGATAAGAGAGAGCGAACCAGAAAAGAGAGCAAGCGAGCGAGCCAGATATGAGAGCGAGCGAGCCAGACTTGAGAGCAAGCGAGCGAGCCAGATATGAGAGCGAGCGTGCCAGACATGAGAGCAAGCGAGCGAGCCATATATGAGAGCGAGCGAGCCAGATATGAAAGCGAGCGAGCCAGACATGAGAGCAAGCGAGCGAGCCAGATATGAGAGCAAGCGAGCCAGACATGAGAGCAAGCGAGCGAGCCAGATATGAGAGCGATCGAGCCAGACATGAGAGCAAGCGAGCGAGCCAGATATGAGAGCGAGCGAGACAGACATGAGAGCAAGCGAGCGAGCCAGATAAGAGAGCGAGCCAGACAAGAGAGCAAGTGAGTGAGCCAGATATGAGAGCAAGCGAACGAGCCAGATATGCGAGCGAGCGAACCAGATAAGCGAGTGAGCCAGACAAGAGAGCAAGCGAGCGAGCCAGATATGCGAGCGAACGAGCCAGACATGAGAGCGAGCGAGCCAGACATGAGAGCAAGCGAGCGAGCCAGATATGAGAGCGAGCGAGCCAGACATGAGAGCAAGCGAGCGAGCCAGATATGAGAGCGAGCCAAACATGAGAACAAGCGAGTTAGCAAGATATGAGAGCGAGCCAGATAAGAGAGCGAACCAGACAAGAGAGCAAGCGAGCGAGCCAGATATGAGAGCGAGCAAGCCAGACATGAGAGCAAGAGAGCGAGCCAGATATGAGAGCGAGCGAGCCAGACATGAGAGCAAGCGAGCGAGCCAGATATGAGAGCGAGCCAGATATAAGAGCGAGCGAGCCAGACATGAGAGCAAGCGAGCGAGCTAGATATGAGAGCGAGCGAGCCAGATAAGAGAGCGAGCCAGATATGAGAGCAAGCGAGCAAGCCAGATATGCGAGCGAGCCAGATAAGAGAGCGAGCCAGACAAGAGAGCAAGTGAGCGAGCCAGATATGAGAGCGAGCGAGACAGACATGAGAGCAAGCGAGCGAGCCAGATATGAGAGCCAGCGAGCAAGCCAGATATGAGAGCGAGCGAGCCAGATAAGAGAGTGAGCCAGACAAGAGAGCAAGCGAGCGAGCCAGATATGCGAGCGAACGAGCCAGATATGAGAGCAAGCGAGCCAGACATAAGAGCAAGCGAGCAAGCCAGATATGAGAGCGAGCCAGACATGAGAGCAAGCGAGCGAGCCAGATATGAGAGCGAGCGAGCCAGACATGAGAGCAGGCGAGCGAGCAAGATATGAGAGTGAGCGAGCCAGACATGAGAGCAAGCGAGCGAGCAAGATATGAGAGCGAGCGAGCAAGATATGCGAGCGAGCCAGAAATGCGAGCGAGCGAGCCAGATAAGAGAGCGAGCCAGATAAGAGAGCGAGCCAGACAAGAGAGCAAGCAAGCTAGCCGGATATGAGAGCAAGCGAGCGAGCCATATAAGAGAGCGAGCCAGACAAGAGAGCAAGTGAGCGGACCAGATATGCGAGCGAGCCAGATAAGAGAGCAAGCCAGACATGAGAGCATGCGAGCGAGCCAGATATGAGAGCAAGCGAGCAAGCCAGATATGAGAGCGAGACAGATAAGAGAGCTAGCCAGACAAGAGAGCAAGCGAGCGAGCCAGATATGTGAGCGAGCCAGATAAGAGAGCGAGCCAGACATGAGAGCAAGCGAGCGAGCCAGATATGAGAGCAAGCGAGCAAGCCAGATATGAGAGCGAGACAGATAAGAGGGCGAACCAGACAAGAGAGCAATCCAGCGAGCCAGATATGAGAGCGAGCAAGCCAGACATGAGAGCAAGCTAGCGAGCAAGATATGAGAGCGAGCCAGATATGAGAGCGAGCAAGCCAGACATGAGAGCAAGCTAGCGAGCAAGATATGAGAGCGAGCGAGCCAGACATGAGAGCAAGCGAGCATGCCAGATATGCGAGCGAGCCAGAAATGCGAGCGAGCGAGCCAGATAAGAGAGCGAGCCAGATAAGAGAGCGAGCCAGACAAGAGAGCAAGCAAGCTAGCCGGATATGAGAGCAAGCGAGCGAGCCATATAAGAGAGCGAGCCAGACAAGAGAGCAAGTGAGCGAACCAGTTATGCGAGCGAGCCAGATAAGAGAGCGAGCCAGACATGAGAGCAAGCGAGCGAACCAGATATGAGAGCAAGTGAGCAAGCCAGATATGAGAGCGAGACAGATAAGAGCTAGCCAGACAAGAGAGCAAGCGAGCGAGCCAGATATGAGAGCGAGCGAGCCAGACATGAGAGCAAGCTAGCGAGCAAGATATGAGAGCGAGCGACCCAGATATGCGAGCAAGCGAGCCAGATAAGAGAGCGAGCTAGATATGAGAGCGAGCGAGCCAGATAAGAGAGCGAGCCAGACATGATAGCAAGCGAGCGAGCCAGATATGAGAGCAAGTGAGCAAGCCAGATATGAGAGCGAGACAGATAAGAGGGCGAACCAGACAAGAGAGCAATCGAGCGAGCCAGATATGAGAGCGAGTGAGCCAGACATAAGAGCAAGCGAGCGAGCAAGATATGAGATCGAGCGAGCCAGATATGCGAGCGAGCCGGATAAGAGAGCGAGCCAGACAAGAGAGCAAGTAAGTGAGCCAGATATGAGAGCAAGTGAGCGAGCCAGATATGCGAGCGAGCGAGCCAGATAAGAGAGCGAGCCAGACAAGAGAGCATGCAAGCGAGCCAGATATGCGAGCGAGCGAGCCAGATATGAGAGCAAGCGAGCCATACATAAGAGCAAGCGAGCAAGCCAGATATGAGAGCGAGCCAGACATGAGAGCAAGCGAGCGAGCAAGATATGAGAGCGAGCGAGCCAGACATGAGAGCAAGCGAGCGAGCAAGATATGAGAGCGAGCGAGCCAGACATGAGATCAAGTGAGCGAGCCAGATATGAGAGTGAGCGAGCCAGACATGAGAGCAAGCGAGCGATCAAGACATGAGAGCAAGAGAGCGAGCCAGATATGAGAGCGAGCGAGCCAGACATGAGAGCAAGCGGGCGAGCCAGATATGAGAGCGAGCGAGCCAGACATGAGAGCAAGCGAGCGAGCAAGATATGAGAGCGAGCGAGCCAGACATGAGAGCAAGCGAGCGAGCCAGATATGAGAGCGAGTGAGCCAGACATGAGAGCAAGCGAGCGAGCAAAATATGAGATCGAGCGAGCCACATATGCGGGCAAGTCAGATAAGAGAGCGAGCCAGAAAAGAGAGCAAGTGAGCGAGCCAGATATGAGAGCAAGCGAGCGAGCCAGATATGAGAGCGAGCGAGATAAGAGAGCGAGCCAGACAAGAGAGCAAGCAAGCGAGCCAGATATGAGAGCAAGCGAGCGAGCCAGATATGCAAGCGAGCGAGCCAGATAAGAGAGCGAACCAGACAAGAGAGCAAGCGAGCGAGCCAGATTTGAGAGAGAGCGAGCCAGACATGAGAGCAAGCGAGCGAGCCAGACATGAGAGCAAGCGAGCGAGCCAGATATGAGAGCGAGCGAGCCAGACATGAGCGCAAGCGAGTGAGCCAGATATGAGAGCGAGCGAGCCAGATATGCGAGCGAGCGAGCCAGATAAGAAAGCTAGCCAGACATGAGAGCAAGCGAGCGAGCCAGATATGCGAGCAAGCGAGCCAGATATGAGAGCAAGCGAGCGAGCAAGATATGAGAGCGAGCGAGCCAGATATGCGAGCGAGCCAGAAATGCGAGCGAGCAAGCCAGATAAGAGAGCGAGCCAGATAAGAGAGCGAGCCAGACAAGAGAGCAAGCAAGCTAGCCAGATATGAGAGCAAGCGAGCGAGCCAGATATGAGAGCGAACGAGCCAGATATGAGAGCAAGCGAGCCAGACATAAGAGCAAGCAAGCAAGCCAGATATGAGAGCGAGCCAGACATGAGAGCAAGCGAGCGAGCCAGATATGAGAGCAAGTGAGCAAGCCATATATGAGAGCGAGACAGATAAGAGGGCGAACCAGACAAGAGAGCAATCGAGCGAGCCAGATATGAGAGTGAGCGAGCCAGACATGAGAGCAAGCTAGCGAACAAGATATGAGAGCGAGCGACCCAGATATGCGAGCGAGCGAGCCAGATAAGAGAGCGAGCCAGATATGAGAGCGAGCGAGCCAGATAAGAGAGCGAGCCAGACATGAGAGCAAGCGAGCGAGCCAGATATGAGAGCAAGTGAGCAAGCCAGATATGAGAGCGAGACAGATAAGAGGGCGAACCAGACAAGAGAGCAATTGAGCGAGCCAGATATGAGAGCGAGTGAGCCAGACATAAGAGCAAGCGAGCGAGCAAGATATGAGATCGAGCGAGCCAGATATGCGAGCGAGCCGGATAAGAGAGCGAGCCAGACAAGAGAGCAAGTGAGTGAGCCAGATATGAGAGCAAGTGAGCGAGCCAGATATGCGAGCGAGCGAGCCAGATAAGAGAGCGAGCCAGACAAGAGAGCATGCGAGCGAGCCAGATATGCGAGCGAGCGAGCCAGATAAGAGAGTGAGCCAGACAAGAGAGCAAGCGAGCGAGCCAGATATGCGAGCGAACGAGCCAGATATGAGAGCAAGCGAGCCAGACATAAGAGCAAGCGAGCAAGCCAGATACGAGAGCGAGCCAGACATGAGAGCAAGCGAGCCAGATAAGAGAGCGAGCCAGACATGAGAGCAAGCGAGCGAGCCAGATATGAGAGCAAGTGAGCAAGCCAGATATGAGAGCGAGACAGATAAGAGGGCGAACCAGACAAGAGAGCAATTGAGCGAGCCAGATATGAGAGCGAGTGAGCCAGACATAAGAGCAAGCGAGCGAGCAAGATATGAGATCGAGCGAGCCAGATATGCGAGCGAGCCGGATAAGAGAGCGAGCCAGACAAGAGAGCAAGTGAGTGAGCCAGATATGAGAGCAAGTGAGCGAGCCAGATATGCGAGCGAGCGAGCCAGATAAGAGAGCGAGCCAGACAAGAGAGCATGCGAGCGAGCCAGATATGCGAGCGAGCGAGCCAGATAAGAGAGTGAGCCAGACAAGAGAGCAAGCGAGCGAGCCAGATATGCGAGCGAACGAGCCAGATATGAGAGCAAGCGAGCCAGACATAAGAGCAAGCGAGCAAGCCAGATACGAGAGCGAGCCAGACATGAGAGCAAGCGAGCGAGCCAGACATGAGAGCAAGCGAGCGAGCAAGATATAAGAGCGAGCAAGCCAGACATGAGAGCAAGCGAGCGAGCAAGATATGAGAGCGAGCGAGCCAGACATGAGAGCAAGCGAGCGAGCCAGATATGAGAGTGAGTGAGCCAGACATTAGAGCAAGCGAGCGATCAAGACATGAGAGCAAGAGAGCGAGCCAGATATGAGAGCGAGCGAGCCAGACATGAGAGCAAGCGAGCGAGCCAGATATGAGAGCGAGCGAGCCAGAAATGAGAGCAAGCGAGCGAGCAAGATATGAGAGCGAGCGAGCCAGACATGAGAGCAAGCGAGCGAGCCAGATATGAGAGCGAGTGAGCCAGACATGAGAGCAAGCGAGCGAGCAAAATATGAGATCGAGCGAGCCAGATATGCGGGCAAGTCAGATAAGAGAGCGAGCCAGAAAAGAGAGCAAGTGAGCGAGCCAGATATGAGAGCAAGCGAGCGAGCCAGATATGAGAGCGAGCGAGATAAGAGAGCGAGCCAGACAAGAGAGCAAGCAAGCGAGCCAGATATGAGAGCAAGCGAGCGAGCCAGATATGAAAGCGAGCGAGATAAGAGAGCGAGCCAGACAAGAGAGCAAGCAAGCGAGCCAGATATGAGAGCAAGCGAGCGAGCCAGATATGCAAGCGAGCGAGCCAGATAAGAGAGCGAACCAGACAAGAGAGCAAGCGAGCGAGCCAGATTTGAGAGAGAGCGAGCCAGACATGAGAGCAAGCGAGCGAGCCAGACATGAGAGCAAGCGAGCGAGCCAGATATGAGAGCGAGCAAGCCAGATATGCGAGCGAGCGAGCCAAATAAGAAAGCTAGCCAGACAAGAGAGCAAGCGAGCGAGCCAGATATGCGAGCAAGCGAGCCAGATATGAGAGCAAGCGAGCGAGCAAGATATGAGAACGAGCGAGCCAGACATGAGAGCAAGCGAGCGAGCCAGATATGAGAGCGAGTGAGCCAGACATGAGAGCAAGCGAGCGAGCAGATATGCGGGCAAGTCAGATAAGAGAGCGAGCCAGAAAAGAGAGCAAGTGAGCGAGCCAGATATGAGAGCAAGCGAGCGAGCCAGATATGAAAGCGAGCGAGATAAGAGAGCGAGCCAGACAAGAGAGCAAGCAAGCGAGCCAGATATGAGAGCAAGCGAGCGAGCCAGATATGCAAGCGAGCGAGCCAGATAAGAGAGCGAACCAGACAAGAGAGCAAGCGAGCGAGCCAGATTTGAGAGAGACGAGCCAGACATGAGAGCAAGCGAGCGAGCCAGACATGAGAGCAAGCGAGCGAGCCAGATATGAGAGCGAGCGAGCCAGACATGAGAGCAAGCGAGTGAGCCAGATATGAGAGCGAGCAAGCCAGATATGCGAGCGAGCGAGCCAGATAAGAGAGCTAGCCAGACAAGAGAGCAAGCGAGCGAGCCAGATATGCGAGCAAGCGAGCCAGATATGAGAGCAAGCGAGCGAGCAAGATATGAGAGCGATTGAGCCAGACATAAGAGCAAGCGAGCGAGCAAGATATGAGATCGAGCGAGCCAGATATGCGAGCGAGCCGGATAAGAGAGCGAGCCAGACAAGAGAGCAAGTGAGTGAGCCAGATATGAGAGCAAGTGAGCGAGCCAGATATGCGAGCGAGCGAGCCAGATAAGAGAGCGAGCCAGACAAGAGAGCATGCGAGCGAGCCAGATATGCGAGCGATCGAGCCAGAGAAGAGAGTGAGCCAGACAAGAGAACAAGTGAGCGAGCCAGATATGGGAGCGAACGAGCCAGATATGAGAGCAAGCGAGCCAGACATAAGAGCAAGCGAGCAAGCCAGATATGAGAGCGAGCCAGACATGAGAGCAAGCGAGCGAGCCATATATGAGAGCGAGCGAGCCAGACATGAGAGCAAGCGAGCGAGCCAGATATGAGAGCAAGCGAGCGAGCCATATAAGAGAGCGAGCCAGACAAGAGAGCAAGTGAGTGAACCAGATATGAGAGCGAGCGAGCCAGACATGAGAGCAAGCGAGCAAGCCAGATATGAGAGCCAGCGAGCCAGACATGAGCGCAAGCGAGCGAGCCAGATATGAGAGCGAGCGAGCCAGATATGCGAGAGAGCGAGCAAGATAAGAGAGCTAGCCAGACAAGAGAGCAAGCGAGCGGGCCAGATATGAGAGCAAGCGAGCAAGCAAGATATAAGAGCAAGACAGATAAGAGGGTGAACCAGACAAGAGAGCAATCGAGCGAGCCAGACATGAGAGCAAGCGAGCGAGCCAGATATGAGAGCAAGTGAGCAAGCCAGATATGAGAGCGAGACAGATAAGAGGGCGAACCAGACAAGAGAGCAATCGAGCGAGCCAGATATGAGAGCGAGTGAGCCAGACATAAGAGCAAGCGAGCGAGCAAGATATGAGATCGAGCGAGCCAGATATGCGAGCGAGCCGGATAAGAGAGCGAGCCAGACAAGAGAGCAAGTGAGTGAGCCAGATATGAGAGCAAGTGAGCGAGCCAGATATGCGAGCGAGCGAGCCAGATAAGAGAGCGAGCCAGACAAGAGAGCATGCGAGCGAGCCAGATATGCGAGCGAGCGAGCCAGATAAGAGAGTGAGCCAGACAAGAGAGCAAGCGAGCGAGCCAGATATGCGAGCGAACGAGCCAGATATGAGAGCAAGCGAGCCAGACATAAGAGCAAGCGAGCAAGCCAGATATGAGAGCGAGCCAGACATGAGAGCAAGCGAGCGAGCCAGACATGAGAGCAAGCGAGCGAGCAAGATATAAGAGCGAGCAAGCCAGACATGAGAGCAAGCGAGCGAGCAAGATATGAGAGCGAGCGAGCCAGACATGAGATCAAGTGAGCGAGCCAGATATGAGAGTGAGTGAGCCAGACATTAGAGCAAGCGAGCGATCAAGACATGAGAGCAAGAGAGCGAGCCAGATATGAGAGCGAGCGAGCCAGACATGAGAGCAAGCGAGCGAGCCAGATATGAGAGCGAGCGAGCCAGACATGAGAGCAAGCGAGCGAGCAAGATATGAGAGCGAGCGAGACAGACATGAGAGCATGCGAGCGAGCCAGATATGAGAGCGAGTGAGCCAGACATGAGAGCAAGCGAGCGAGCAAAATATGAGATCGAGCGAGCCAGATATGCGGGCAAGTCAGATAAGAGAGCGAGCCAGAAAAGAGAGCAAGTGAGCGAGCCAGATATGAGAGCAAGCGAGCGAGCCAGATATGAGAGCGAGCAAGATAAGAGAGCGAGCCAGACAAGAGAGCAAGCAAGCGAGCCAGATATGAGAGCAAGCGAGCGAGCCAGATATGAAAGCGAGCGAGATAAGAGAGCGAGCCAGACAAGAGAGCAAGCAAGCGAGCCAGATATGAGAGCAAGCGAGCGAGCCAGATATGCAAGCGAGCGAGCCAGATAAGAGAGCGAACCAGACAAGAGAGCAAGCGAGCGAGCCAGATTTGAGAGAGAGCGAGCCAGACATGAGAGCAAGCGAGCGAGCCAGACATGAGAGCAAGCGAGCGAGCCAGATATGAGAGCGAGCAAGCCAGATATGCGAGCGAGCGAGCCAGATAAGAAAGCTAGCCAGACAAGAGAGCAAGCGAGCGAGCCAGATATGCGAGCAAGCGAGCCAGATATGAGAGCAAGCGAGCGAGCAAGATATGAGAACGAGCGAGCCAGACATGAGAGCAAGCGAGCGAGCCAGATATGAGAGCGAGTGAGCCAGACATGAGAGCAAGCGAGCGAGCAAAATATGAGATCGAGCGAGCCAGATATGCGGGCAAGTCAGATAAGAGAGCGAGCCAGAAAAGAGAGCAAGTGAGCGAGCCAGATATGAGAGCAAGCGAGCGAGCCAGATATGAAAGCGAGCGAGATAAGAGAGCGAGCCAGACAAGAGAGCAAGCAAGCGAGCCAGATATGAGAGCAAGCGAGCGAGCCAGATATGCAAGCGAGCGAGCCAGATAAGAGAGCGAACCAGACAA
The DNA here is from genome assembly GCF_029499605.1 of Hyla sarda. Lineage (NCBI taxonomy): Eukaryota > Metazoa > Chordata > Amphibia > Anura > Hylidae > Hyla > Hyla sarda. The sequence continues at coordinate 183,812 of NW_026610422.1, forward strand.
GAGAGCAAGCGAGCGAGCCAGATTTGAGAGAGAGCGAGCCAGACGTGAGAGCAAGCGAGCGAGCCAGACATGAGAGCAAGCGAGCGAGCCAGATATGAGAGCGAGCGAGCCAGACATGAGCGCAAGCGAGTGAGCCAGATATGAGAGCGAGCAAGCCAGATATGCGAGCGAGCGAGCCAGATAAGAGAGCTAGCCAGACAAGAGAGCAAGCAAGCGAGCCAGATATGAGAGCAAGCGAGCGAGCCAGATATGAAAGCGAGCGAGATAAGAGAGCGAGCCAGACAAGAGAGCAAGCAAGCGAGCCAGATATGAGAGCAAGCGAGCGAGCCAGATATGCAAGCGAGCGAGCCAGATAAGAGAGCGAACCAGACAAGAGAGCAAGCGAGCGAGCCAGATTTGAGAGAGAGCGAGCCAGACATGAGAGCAAGCGAGCGAGCCAGACATGAGAGCAAGCGAGCGAGCCAGATATGAGAGCGAGCGAGCCAGACATGAGCGCAAGCGAGTGAGCCAGATATGAGAGCGAGCAAGCCAGATATGCGAGCGAGCGAGCCAGATAAGAGAGCTAGCCAGACAAGAGAGCAAGCGAGCGAGCCATATATGCGAGCAAGCGAGCCAGATATGAGAGCAAGCGAGCTAGCAAGATATGAGAGCGAGTGAGCCAGACATAAGAGCAAGCGAGCGAGCAAGATATGAGATCGAGCGAGCCAGATATGCGAGCGAGCCGGATAAGAGAGCGAGCCAGACAAGAGAGCAAGTGAGTGAGCCAGATATGAGAGCAAGTGAGCGAGCCAGATATGCGAGCGAGCGAGCCAGATAAGAGAGCGAGCCAGACAAGAGAGCATGCGAGCGAGCCAGATATGCGAGCGATCGAGCCAGATAAGAGAGTGAGCCAGACAAGAGAGCAAGTGAGCGAGCCAGATATGGGAGCGAACGAGCCAGATATGAGAGCAAGCGAGCCAGACATAAAAGCAAGCGAGCAAGCCAGATATGAGAGCGAGCCAGACATGAGAGCAAGCGAGCGAGCCATATATGAGAGCGAGCGAGCCAGACATGAGAGCAAGCGAGCGAGCCAGATATGAGAGCAAGCGAGCAAGCAAGATATAAGAGCAAGACAGATAAGAGGGTGAACCAGACAAGAGAGCAATCGAGCGAGCCAGACATGAGAGCAAGCGAGCGAGCCAGATATGAGAGCAAGTGAGCAAGTCAGATATGAGAGCGAGACAGATAAGAGGGCGAACCAGACAAGAGAGCAATCGAGCGAGCCAGATATGAGAGCGAGTGAGCCAGACATAAGAGCAAGCGAGCGAGCAAGATATGAAATCGAGCGAGCCAGATATGCGAGCGAGCCGGAAAAGAGAGCGAGCCAGACAAGAAAGCAAGTGAGTGAGCCAGATATGAGAGCAAGTGAGCGAGCCAGATATGCGAGCGAGCGAGCCAGATAAGAGAGCGAGCCAGACAAGAGAGCATGCGAGCGAGCCAGATATGCGAGCGAGCGAGCCAGATAAGAGAGTGAGCCAGACAAGAGAGCAAGCGAGCGAGCCAGATATGAGAGCGAGCGAGCCAGACATGAGAGCAAGCGAGCGAGCCAGATATGAGAGCGAGCGAGCCAGACATGAGAGCAAGCGAGCGAGCAAGATATGAGAGCGAGCGAGCCAGACATGAGAGCAAGCGAGCGAGCCAGATATGAGAGCGAGTGAGCCAGACATGAGAGCAAGCGAGCGAGCAAAATATGAGATCGAGCGAGCCAGATATGCGGGCAAGTCAGATAAGAGAGCGAGCCAGAAAAGAGAGCAAGTGAGCGAGCCAGATATGAGAGCAAGCGAGCGAGCCAGATATGAGAGCGAGCGAGATAAGAGAGCGAGCCAGACAAGAGAGCAAGCAAGCGAGCCAGATATGAGAGCAAGCGAGCGAGCCAGATATGCAAGCGAGCGAGCCAGATAAGAGAGCGAACCAGACAAGAGAGCAAGCGAGCGAGCCAGATTTGAGAGAGAGCGAGCCAGACATGAGAGTAAGCGAGCGAGCCAGACATGAGAGCAAGCGAGCGAGCCAGATATGAGAGCGAGCGAGCCAGACATGAGCGCAAGCGAGTGAGCCAGATATGAGAGCGAGCAAGCCAGATATGCGAGCGAGCGAGCCAGATAAGAAAGCTAGCCAGACAAGAGAGCAAGCGAGCGAGCCAGATATGCGAGCAAGCGAGCCAGATATGAGAGCAAGCGAGCGAGCAAGATATGAGAACGAGCGAGCCAGACATGAGAGCAAGCGAGCGAGCCAGATATGAGAGCGAGTGAGCCAGACATGAGAGCAAGCGAGCGAGCAAAATATGAGATCGAGCGAGCCAGATATGCGGGCAAGTCAGATAAGAGAGCGAGCCAGAAAAGAGAGCAAGTGAGCGAGCCAGATATGAGAGCAAGCGAGCGAGCCAGATATGAAAGCGAGCGAGATAAGAGAGCGAGCCAGACAAGAGAGCAAGCAAACGAGCCAGATATGAGAGCAAGCGAGCGAGCCAGATATGCAAGCGAGCGAGCCAGATAAGAGAGCGAACCAGACAAGAGAGCAAGCGAGCGAGCCAGATTTGAGAGAGAGAGAGCCAGACATGAGAGCAAGCGAGCGAGCCAGACATGAGAGCAAGCGAGCGAGCCAGATATGAGAGCGAGCGAGCCAGACATGAGCGCAAGCGAGTGAGCCAGATATGAGAGCGAGCAAGCCAGATATGCGAGCGAGCGAGCCAGATAAGAGAGCTAGCCAGACAAGAGAGCAAGCGAGCGAGCCAGATATGCGAGCAAGCGAGCCAGATATGAGAGCAAGCGAGCGAGCAAGATATGAGAGCGAGTGAGCCAGACATAAGAGCAAGCGAGCGAGCCGGATAAGAGAGCGAGCCAGACAAGAGAGCAAGTGAGTGAGCCAGATATGAGAGCAAGTGAGCGAGCCAGATATGCAAGCGAGCGAGCCAGATAAGAGAGCGAGCCAGACAAGAGAGCATGCGAGCGAGCCAGATATGCGAGCGATCGAGCCAGATAAGAGAGTGAGCCAGACAAGAGAGCAAGCGAGCGAGCCAGATATGGGAGCGAACGAGCCAGATATGAGAGCAAGCGAGCCAGACATAAGAGCAAGCGAGCAAGCCAAATATGAGAGCGAGCCAGACATGAGAGCAAGCGAGCGAGCCATATATGAGAGCGAGCGAGCCAGACATGAGAGCAAGCGAGCGAGCCAGATATGAGAGCAAGCGAGCGAGCCATATAAGAGAGCGAGCCAGACAAGAGAGCAAGTGAGTGAACCAGATATGAGAGCGAGCGAGCCAGACATGAGAGCAAGCGAGCAAGCCAGATATGAGAGCCAGCGAGCCAGACATGAGCGCAAGCGAGCGAGCCAGATATGAGAGCGAGCGAGCCAGATATGCGAGAGAGCGAGCAAGATAAGAGAGCTAGCCAGACAAGAGAGCAAGCGAGCGGGCCAGATATGAGAGCAAGCGAGCAAGCAAGATATAAGAGCAAGACAGATAAGAGGGTGAACCAGACAAGAGAGCAATCGAGCGAGCCAGACATGAGAGCAAGCGAGCGAGCCAGATATGAGAGCAAGTGAGCAAGCCAGATATGAGAGCGAGACAGATAAGAGGGCGAACCAGACAAGAGAGCAATCGAGCGAGCCAGATATGAGAGCGAGTGAGCCAGACATAAGAGCAAGCGAGCGAGCAAGATATGAGATCGAGCGAGCCAGATATGCGAGCGAGCCGGATAAGAGAGCGAGCCAGACAAGAGAGCAAGTGAGTGAGCCAGATATGAGAGCAAGTGAGCGAGCCAGATATGCGAGCGAGCGAGCCAGATAAGAGAGCGAGCCAGACAAGAGAGCATGCGAGCGAGCCAGATATGCGAGCGAGCGAGCCAGATAAGAGAGTGAGCCAGACAAGAGAGCAAGCGAGCGAGCCAGATATGCGAGCGAACGAGCCAGATATGAGAGCAAGCGAGCCAGACATAAGAGCAAGCGAGCAAGCCAGATATGAGAGCGAGCCAGACATGAGAGCAAGCGAGCGAGCCAGACATGAGAGCAAGCGAGCGAGCAAGATATAAGAGCGAGCAAGCCAGACATGAGAGCAAGCGAGCGAGCAAGATATGAGAGCGAGCGAGCCAGACATGAGATCAAGTGAGCGAGCCAGATATGAGAGTGAGTGAGCCAGACATTAGAGCAAGCGAGCGATCAAGACATGAGAGCAAGAGAGCGAGCCAGATATGAGAGCGAGCGAGCCAGACATGAGAGCAAGCGAGCGAGCCAGATATGAGAGCGAGCGAGCCAGACATGAGAGCAAGCGAGCGAGCAAGATATGAGAGCGAGCGAGACAGACATGAGAGCATGCGAGCGAGCCAGATATGAGAGCGAGTGAGCCAGACATGAGAGCAAGCGAGCGAGCAAAATATGAGATCGAGCGAGCCAGATATGCGGGCAAGTCAGATAAGAGAGCGAGCCAGAAAAGAGAGCAAGTGAGCGAGCCAGATATGAGAGCAAGCGAGCGAGCCAGATATGAGAGCGAGCAAGATAAGAGAGCGAGCCAGACAAGAGAGCAAGCAAGCGAGCCAGATATGAGAGCAAGCGAGCGAGCCAGATATGAAAGCGAGCGAGATAAGAGAGCGAGCCAGACAAGAGAGCAAGCAAGCGAGCCAGATATGAGAGCAAGCGAGCGAGCCAGATATGCAAGCGAGCGAGCCAGATAAGAGAGCGAACCAGACAAGAGAGCAAGCGAGCGAGCCAGATTTGAGAGAGAGCGAGCCAGACATGAGAGCAAGCGAGCGAGCCAGACATGAGAGCAAGCGAGCGAGCCAGATATGAGAGCGAGCAAGCCAGATATGCGAGCGAGCGAGCCAGATAAGAAAGCTAGCCAGACAAGAGAGCAAGCGAGCGAGCCAGATATGCGAGCAAGCGAGCCAGATATGAGAGCAAGCGAGCGAGCAAGATATGAGAACGAGCGAGCCAGACATGAGAGCAAGCGAGCGAGCCAGATATGAGAGCGAGTGAGCCAGACATGAGAGCAAGCGAGCGAGCAAAATATGAGATCGAGCGAGCCAGATATGCGGGCAAGTCAGATAAGAGAGCGAGCCAGAAAAGAGAGCAAGTGAGCGAGCCAGATATGAGAGCAAGCGAGCGAGCCAGATATGAAAGCGAGCGAGATAAGAGAGCGAGCCAGACAAGAGAGCAAGCAAGCGAGCCAGATATGAGAGCAAGCGAGCGAGCCAGATATGCAAGCGAGCGAGCCAGATAAGAGAGCGAACCAGACAAGAGAGCAAGCGAGCGAGCCAGATTTGAGAGAGAGCGAGCCAGACGTGAGAGCAAGCGAGCGAGCCAGACATGAGAGCAAGCGAGCGAGCCAGATATGAGAGCGAGCGAGCCAGACATGAGCGCAAGCGAGTGAGCCAGATATGAGAGCGAGCAAGCCAGATATGCGAGCGAGCGAGCCAGATAAGAGAGCTAGCCAGACAAGAGAGCAAGCAAGCGAGCCAGATATGAGAGCAAGCGAGCGAGCCAGATATGAAAGCGAGCGAGATAAGAGAGCGAGCCAGACAAGAGAGCAAGCAAGCGAGCCAGATATGAGAGCAAGCGAGCGAGCCAGATATGCAAGCGAGCGAGCCAGATAAGAGAGCGAACCAGACAAGAGAGCAAGCGAGCGAGCCAGATTTGAGAGAGAGCGAGCCAGACATGAGAGCAAGCGAGCGAGCCAGACATGAGAGCAAGCGAGCGAGCCAGATATGAGAGCGAGCGAGCCAGACATGAGCGCAAGCGAGTGAGCCAGATATGAGAGCGAGCAAGCCAGATATGCGAGCGAGCGAGCCAGATAAGAGAGCTAGCCAGACAAGAGAGCAAGCGAGCGAGCCATATATGCGAGCAAGCGAGCCAGATATGAGAGCAAGCGAGCTAGCAAGATATGAGAGCGAGTGAGCCAGACATAAGAGCAAGCGAGCGAGCAAGATATGAGATCGAGCGAGCCAGATATGCGAGCGAGCCGGATAAGAGAGCGAGCCAGACAAGAGAGCAAGTGAGTGAGCCAGATATGAGAGCAAGTGAGCGAGCCAGATATGCGAGCGAGCGAGCCAGATAAGAGAGCGAGCCAGACAAGAGAGCATGCGAGCGAGCCAGATATGCGAGCGATCGAGCCAGATAAGAGAGTGAGCCAGACAAGAGAGCAAGTGAGCGAGCCAGATATGGGAGCGAACGAGCCAGATATGAGAGCAAGCGAGCCAGACATAAAAGCAAGCGAGCAAGCCAGATATGAGAGCGAGCCAGACATGAGAGCAAGCGAGCGAGCCATATATGAGAGCGAGCGAGCCAGACATGAGAGCAAGCGAGCGAGCCAGATATGAGAGCAAGCGAGCAAGCAAGATATAAGAGCAAGACAGATAAGAGGGTGAACCAGACAAGAGAGCAATCGAGCGAGCCAGACATGAGAGCAAGCGAGCGAGCCAGATATGAGAGCAAGTGAGCAAGTCAGATATGAGAGCGAGACAGATAAGAGGGCGAACCAGACAAGAGAGCAATCGAGCGAGCCAGATATGAGAGCGAGTGAGCCAGACATAAGAGCAAGCGAGCGAGCAAGATATGAAATCGAGCGAGCCAGATATGCGAGCGAGCCGGAAAAGAGAGCGAGCCAGACAAGAAAGCAAGTGAGTGAGCCAGATATGAGAGCAAGTGAGCGAGCCAGATATGCGAGCGAGCGAGCCAGATAAGAGAGCGAGCCAGACAAGAGAGCATGCGAGCGAGCCAGATATGCGAGCGAGCGAGCCAGATAAGAGAGTGAGCCAGACAAGAGAGCAAGCGAGCGAGCCAGATATGAGAGCGAGCGAGCCAGACATGAGAGCAAGCGAGCGAGCCAGATATGAGAGCGAGCGAGCCAGACATGAGAGCAAGCGAGCGAGCAAGATATGAGAGCGAGCGAGCCAGACATGAGAGCAAGCGAGCGAGCCAGATATGAGAGCGAGTGAGCCAGACATGAGAGCAAGCGAGCGAGCAAAATATGAGATCGAGCGAGCCAGATATGCGGGCAAGTCAGATAAGAGAGCGAGCCAGAAAAGAGAGCAAGTGAGCGAGCCAGATATGAGAGCAAGCGAGCGAGCCAGATATGAGAGCGAGCGAGATAAGAGAGCGAGCCAGACAAGAGAGCAAGCAAGCGAGCCAGATATGAGAGCAAGCGAGCGAGCCAGATATGCAAGCGAGCGAGCCAGATAAGAGAGCGAACCAGACAAGAGAGCAAGCGAGCGAGCCAGATTTGAGAGAGAGCGAGCCAGACATGAGAGTAAGCGAGCGAGCCAGACATGAGAGCAAGCGAGCGAGCCAGATATGAGAGCGAGCGAGCCAGACATGAGCGCAAGCGAGTGAGCCAGATATGAGAGCGAGCAAGCCAGATATGCGAGCGAGCGAGCCAGATAAGAAAGCTAGCCAGACAAGAGAGCAAGCGAGCGAGCCAGATATGCGAGCAAGCGAGCCAGATATGAGAGCAAGCGAGCGAGCAAGATATGAGAACGAGCGAGCCAGACATGAGAGCAAGCGAGCGAGCCAGATATGAGAGCGAGTGAGCCAGACATGAGAGCAAGCGAGCGAGCAAAATATGAGATTGAGCGAGCCAGATATGCGGGCAAGTCAGATAAGAGAGCGAGCCAGAAAAGAGAGCAAGTGAGCGAGCCAGATATGAGAGCAAGCGAGCGAGCCAGATATGAAAGCGAGCGAGATAAGAGAGCGAGCCAGACAAGAGAGCAAGCAAACGAGCCAGATATGAGAGCAAGCGAGCGAGCCAGATATGCAAGCGAGCGAGCCAGATAAGAGAGCGAACCAGACAAGAGAGCAAGCGAGCGAGCCAGATTTGAGAGAGAGAGAGCCAGACATGAGAGCAAGCGAGCGAGCCAGACATGAGAGCAAGCGAGCGAGCCAGATATGAGAGCGAGCGAGCCAGACATGAGCGCAAGCGAGTGAGCCAGATATGAGAGCGAGCAAGCCAGATATGCGAGCGAGCGAGCCAGATAAGAGAGCTAGCCAGACAAGAGAGCAAGCGAGCGAGCCAGATATGCGAGCAAGCGAGCCAGATATGAGAGCAAGCGAGCGAGCAAGATATGAGAGCGAGTGAGCCAGACATAAGAGCAAGCGAGCGAGCCGGATAAGAGAGCGAGCCAGACAAGAGAGCAAGTGAGTGAGCCAGATATGAGAGCAAGTGAGCGAGCCAGATATGCAAGCGAGCGAGCCAGATAAGAGAGCGAGCCAGACAAGAGAGCATGCGAGCGAGCCAGATATGCGAGCGATCGAGCCAGATAAGAGAGTGAGCCAGACAAGAGAGCAAGCGAGCGAGCCAGATATGGGAGCGAACGAGCCAGATATGAGAGCAAGCGAGCCAGACATAAGAGCAAGCTAGCAAGCCAAATATGAGAGCGAGCCAGACATGAGAGCAAGCGAGCGAGCCATATATGAGAGCGAGCGAGCCAGACATGAGAGCAAGCGAGCGAGCCAGATATGAGAGCAAGCGAGCGAGCCATATAAGAGAGCGAGCCAGACAAGAGAGCAAGTGAGTGAACCAGATATGAGAGCGAGCGAGCCAGACATGAGAGCAAGCGAGCAAGCCAGATATGAGAGCCAGCGAGCCAGACATGAGCGCAAGCGAGCGAGCCAGATATGAGAGCGAGCGAGCCAGATATGCGAGAGAGCGAGCAAGATAAGAGAGCTAGCCAGACAAGAGAGCAAGCGAGCGAGCCAGATATGCGAGCGAGCCAGATAAGAGAGCGAGCCAGACATGAGAGCAAGCGAGCGGGCCAGATATGAGAGCAAGCGAGCAAGCAAGATATAAGAGCAAGACAGATAAGAGGGTGAACCAGACAAGAGAGCAATCGAGCGAGCCAGATATGAGAGCGAGCAAGCTAGACATGAGAGCAAGCTAGCGAGCAAGATATGAGAGCAAGCGAGCCAGATATGAGAGCGAGCAAGCCAGACATGAGAGCAAGCTAGCGAGCAAGATATGAGAGCGAGCGAGCCAGTCATGAAAGCAAGCTAGCGAGCAAGATATGAGAGCGAGCGAGCCAGACATGAGAGCAAGCGGGCGAGCCAGATATGAGAGCGAGCGAGCCAGACATGAGAGCAAGCGAGCGAGCCAGATATGAGAGCGAGCGAGCCAGACATGAGAGCAAGCGAGCGAGCCAGATATGCGAGCGAGAGAGCCAGATAAGAGAGCGAGCCAGACAAGAGAGCAAGCGAGCGAGCCAGATATAAGAGCAAGCGAGCGAGCCAGATATGAGAGCAAGCAAGCGAGCCAGATATGAGAGCAAGCGAGCGAGACAGATATGAGAGCGAGCGAGACAGATATGCGAGACAGAAATGCGAGCGAGCCAGATAAGAGAGCGAGCCAGATAAGAGAGCGAGCCAGACAAGAGAGCAAGCAAGCTAGCCGGATATGAGAGCAAGCGAGCGAGCCAGATATGAGAGCGAGCAAGCCAGATATGCGAGCGAGCCAGATAAGAGAGAGTGCCAGACAAGAGAGCAAGCGAGCAAGCCAGATATGAGAGCAAGCGAGCGAGCCATATAAGAGAGCGAGCCAGACAAGATAGCAAGTGAGCGAACCAGATATGAGAGCGAGCGAGCCAGACATGAGAGCAAGCGAGCAAGCCAGATATGAGAGAGAGCGAGACAGACATGAGCGCAAGCGAGTGAGCCAGATATGAGAGAAGCGAGCCAGATATGCGAGCGAGCGAGCCAGATAAGAGAGCTAGCCAGACAAGAGAGCAAGCGAGCGAGCCAGATATGCGAGCAAGCGAGCGAGCCAGATATGAGAGCAAGCGAGCGAGCCAGATATGAGAGCAAGCGAGCGAGCAAGATATGAGAGCGAGCGAGCCAGATATGCGAGCGAGCCAGAAATGCTAGCGAGCAAGCCAGATAAGAGAGCGAGCCAGATAAGAGAGCGAGCCAGACAAGAGAGCAAGCAAGCTAGCCGAATATGAGAGCAAGCGAGCGAGCCAGATATGAGTGTGAGCAAGCCAGATATGCGAGCGAGCCAGATAAGAGAGAGAGCCAGACAAGAGAGCAAGCGAGCGAGCCAGATATGAGAGCAAGCGAGCGAGCCATATAAGAGAGCGAGCCAGACAAGAGAGCAAGTGAGCGAACCAGATATGAGAGCGAGCGAGCCAGACATGAGAGCAAGCGAGCAAGCCATATATGAGAGCCAGCGAGCCAGACATGAGCGCAAGCGAGCGAGCCAGATATGAGAGCGAGCGAGCCAGATATGCGAGCGAGCGAGCCAGACATGAGAGCAAGCTAGCGAGCAAGATATGAGAGCGAGCGAGCCAGATATGAGAGCGAGCAAGCCAGACATGAGAGCAAGCTAGCAAGCAAGATATGAGAGCGAGCGAGCCAGACATGAGAGCAAGCGAGCAAGCCAGATATGCGAGCGAGCCAGAAATGCGAGCGAGCGAGCCAGATAAGAGAGCGAGCCAGATAAGAGAGCGAGCCAGACAAGAGAGCAAGCAAGCTAGCCGGATATGAGAGCAAGTGAGCGAGCCATATAAGAGAGCAAGCCAGACAAGAGAGCAAGTGAGCGAACCAGATATGCGAGCGAGCCAGATAAGAGAGCGAGCCAGACATGAGAGCAAGCGAGCGAACCAGATATGAGAGCAAGCGAGCAAGCCAGATATGAGAGCGAGACAGATAAGAGAGCTAGCCAGACAAGAGAGCAAGCGAGCGAGCCAGATATGCGAGCGAGCCAGATAAGAGAGCGAGCCAGACATGAGAGCAAGCAAGCGAGCCAGATATGAGTGCAAGTGAGCAAGCCAGATATGAGAGCGAGACAGATAAGAGGGCGAACAAGACAAGAGAGCAATCGAGCGAGCCAGATATGAGAGCGAGCCAGACATGAGAGCAAGCTAGCGAGCAAGATATGAGAGCGAGCGACCCAGATATGCGAGCGAGCGAGCCAGATAAGAGAGCGAGCCAGATATGAGAGCAAGCGAGCCAGATAAGAGAGCGAGCCAGACATGAGAGCAAGCGAGCGAGCCAGATATGAGAGCAAGTGAGCAAGCCAGATATGAGAGCGAGACAGATAAGAGGGCGAACCAGACAAGAGAGCAATCGAGCGAGCCAGATATGAGAGCGAGTGAGCCAGACATAAGAGCAAGCGAGCGAGCAAGATATGAGATCGAGCGAGCCAGATATGCGAGCGAACCGGATAAGAGAGCGAGCCAGACAAGAGAGCAAGTGAGTGAGCCAGATATGAGAGCAAGTGAGCGAGCCAGATATGCGAGCGAGCGAGCCAGATAAGAGAGCGAGCCAGACAAGAGAGCATGCGAGCGAGCCAGATATGCGAGCGAGCGAGCCAGATAAGAGAGTGAGCCAGACAAGAGAGCAAGCGAGCGAGCCAGATATGCGAGCGAACGAGCCAGATATGAGAGCAAGCGAGCCAGACATAAGAGCAAGCGAGCAAGCCAAATATGAGAGCGAGCGAGCCAGACATGAGAGCAAGCGAGCGAGCCAGATATGAGAGCGAGCGAGCCAGACATGAGAGCAAGCGAGCGAGCCAGATATGCGAGCGAGAGAGCCAGATAAGAGAGCGAGCCAGACAAGAGAGCAAGCGAGCGAGCCAGATATAAGAGCAAGCGAGCGAGCCAGATATGAGAGCAAGCAAGCGAGCCAGATATGAGAGCAAGCGAGCGAGACAGATATGAGAGCGAGCGAGACAGATATGCGAGACAGAAATGCGAGCGAGCCAGATAAGAGAGCGAGCCAGATAAGAGAGCGAGCCAGACAAGAGAGCAAGCAAGCTAGCCGGATATGAGAGCAAGCGAGCGAGCCAGATATGAGAGCGAGCAAGCCAGATATGCGAGCGAGCCAGATAAGAGAGAGTGCCAGACAAGAGAGCAAGCGAGCAAGCCAGATATGAGAGCAAGCGAGCGAGCCATATAAGAGAGCGAGCCAGACAAGATAGCAAGTGAGCGAACCAGATATGAGAGCGAGCGAGCCAGACATGAGAGCAAGCGAGCAAGCCAGATATGAGAGAGAGCGAGACAGACATGAGCGCAAGCGAGTGAGCCAGATATGAGAGAAGCGAGCCAGATATGCGAGCGAGCGAGCCAGATAAGAGAGCTAGCCAGACAAGAGAGCAAGCGAGCGAGCCAGATATGCGAGCAAGCGAGCGAGCCAGATATGAGAGCAAGCGAGCGAGCCAGATATGAGAGCAAGCGAGCGAGCAAGATATGAGAGCGAGCGAGCCAGATATGCGAGCGAGCCAGAAATGCTAGCGAGCAAGCCAGATAAGAGAGCGAGCCAGATAAGAGAGCGAGCCAGACAAGAGAGCAAGCAAGCTAGCCGAATATGAGAGCAAGCGAGCGAGCCAGATATGAGTGTGAGCAAGCCAGATATGCGAGCGAGCCAGATAAGAGAGAGAGCCAGACAAGAGAGCAAGCGAGCGAGCCAGATATGAGAGCAAGCGAGCGAGCCATATAAGAGAGCGAGCCAGACAAGAGAGCAAGTGAGCGAACCAGATATGAGAGCGAGCGAGCCAGACATGAGAGCAAGCGAGCAAGCCATATATGAGAGCCAGCGAGCCAGACATGAGCGCAAGCGAGCGAGCCAGATATGAGAGCGAGCGAGCCAGATATGCGAGCGAGCGAGCCAGACATGAGAGCAAGCTAGCGAGCAAGATATGAGAGCGAGCGAGCCAGATATGAGAGCGAGCAAGCCAGACATGAGAGCAAGCTAGCAAGCAAGATATGAGAGCGAGCGAGCCAGACATGAGAGCAAGCGAGCAAGCCAGATATGCGAGCGAGCCAGAAATGCGAGCGAGCGAGCCAGATAAGAGAGCGAGCCAGATAAGAGAGCGAGCCAGACAAGAGAGCAAGCAAGCTAGCCGGATATGAGAGCAAGTGAGCGAGCCATATAAGAGAGCAAGCCAGACAAGAGAGCAAGTGAGCGAACCAGATATGCGAGCGAGCCAGATAAGAGAGCGAGCCAGACATGAGAGCAAGCGAGCGAACCAGATATGAGAGCAAGCGAGCAAGCCAGATATGAGAGCGAGACAGATAAGAGAGCTAGCCAGACAAGAGAGCAAGCGAGCGAGCCAGATATGCGAGCGAGCCAGATAAGAGAGCGAGCCAGACATGAGAGCAAGCAAGCGAGCCAGATATGAGTGCAAGTGAGCAAGCCAGATATGAGAGCGAGACAGATAAGAGGGCGAACAAGACAAGAGAGCAATCGAGCGAGCCAGATATGAGAGCGAGCCAGACATGAGAGCAAGCTAGCGAGCAAGATATGAGAGCGAGCGACCCAGATATGCGAGCGAGCGAGCCAGATAAGAGAGCGAGCCAGATATGAGAGCAAGCGAGCCAGATAAGAGAGCGAGCCAGACATGAGAGCAAGCGAGCGAGCCAGATATGAGAGCAAGTGAGCAAGCCAGATATGAGAGCGAGACAGATAAGAGGGCGAACCAGACAAGAGAGCAATCGAGCGAGCCAGATATGAGAGCGAGTGAGCCAGACATAAGAGCAAGCGAGCGAGCAAGATATGAGATCGAGCGAGCCAGATATGCGAGCGAACCGGATAAGAGAGCGAGCCAGACAAGAGAGCAAGTGAGTGAGCCAGATATGAGAGCAAGTGAGCGAGCCAGATATGCGAGCGAGCGAGCCAGATAAGAGAGCGAGCCAGACAAGAGAGCATGCGAGCGAGCCAGATATGCGAGCGAGCGAGCCAGATAAGAGAGTGAGCCAGACAAGAGAGCAAGCGAGCGAGCCAGATATGCGAGCGAACGAGCCAGATATGAGAGCAAGCGAGCCAGACATAAGAGCAAGCGAGCAAGCCAAATATGAGAGCGAGCCAGACATGAGAGCAAGCGAGCGAGCCAGATATGAGAGCGAGCGAGCCAGACATGAGAGCAGGCGAGCGAGCAAGATATGAGAGTGAGCGAGCCAGACATGAGAGCATGCGAGCGAGCAAGATATGAGAGCGAGCGAGCAAGATATGCGAGCGAGCCAGAAATGCGAGCGAGCGAGCCAGATAAGAGAGCGAGCCAGATAAGAGAGCGAGCCAGACAAGAGAGCAAGCAAGCTAGCCGGATATGAGAGCAAGCGAGCGAGCCATATAAGAGAGCGAGCCAGACAAGAGAGCAAGTGAGCGAACTAGATATGCGAGCGAGCCAGATAAGATAGCGAGCCAGACATGAGAGCATGCGAGCGAGCCAGATATGAGATCAAGCGAGCAAGCCAGATATGAGAGCGAGACAGATAAGAGAGCTAGCCAGACAAGAGAGCAAGCGAGCGAGCCAGATATGTGAGCGAGCCAGATAAGAGAGCGAGCCAGACATGAGAGCAAGCGAGCGAGCCAGATATGAGAGCAAGCGAGCAAGCCAGATATGAGAGCGAGACAGATAAGAGGGCGAACCAGACAAGAGAGCAATCGAGCGAGCCAGATATGAGAGCGAGCAAGCCAGACATGAGAGCAAGCTAGCGAGCAAGATATGAGAGCGAGCCAGATATGAGAGCGAGCAAGCCAGACATGAGAGCAAGCTAGCGAGCAAGATATGAGAGCGAGCGAGCCAGACATGAGAGCAAGCGAGCAAGCCAGATATGCGAGCGAGCCAGAAATGCGAGCGAGCGAGCCAGATAAGAGAGCGAGCCAGACAAGAGAGCAAGCAAGCTGGCCGGATATGAGAGCAAGCGAGCGAGCCATATAAGAGAGCGAGCCAGACAAGAGAGCAAGTGAGCGAACCAGATATGCGAGCGAGCCAGATAAGAGAGCGAGCCAGACATGAGAGCAAGCGAGCGAACCAGATATGAGAGCAAGTGAGCAAGCCAGATATGAGAGCGAGACAGATAAGAGAGCTAGCCAGACAAGAGAGCAAGCGAGCGAGCCAGATATGCGAGCGAGCCAGATAAGAGAGCGAGCCAGATAAGAGAGCGAGCCAGACATGAGAGCAAGCGAGCGAGCCAGATATGAGAGCAAGTGAGCAAGCCATATATGAGAGCGAGACAGATAAGCGGGCGAACCAGACAAGAGAGCAATCGAGCGAGCCAGATATGAGAGCAGGCGAGCCAGACATGAGAGCAAGCTAGCGAGCAAGATATGAGAGCGAGCGACCCAGATATGCGAGCGAGCGAGCCAGATAAGAGAGCGAGCCAGATATGAGAGCGAGCGAGCCAGATAAGAGAGCGAGCCAGACATGAGAGCAAGCGAGCGAGCCAGATATGAGAGCAAGTGAGCAAGCCAGATATGAGAGCGAGACAGATAAGAGGGCGAACCGGACAAGAGAGCAATCGAGCGAGCCAGATATGAGAGCGAGTGAGCCAGACATAAGAGTAAGCGAGCGAGCAAGATATGAGATCGAGCGAGCCAGATATGCGAGCGAGCCGGATAAGAGAGCGAGCCAGACAAGAGAGCAAGTGAGTGAGCCAGATATGAGAGCAAGTGAGCGAGCCAGATATGCGAGCAAGCGAGCCAGATATGAGAGCGAGCGAGCGAGCAAGATATGAGAGCGAGTGAGCCAGACATAAGAGCAAGCGAGCGAGCAAGATATGAGATCGAGCGAGCCAGATATGCGAGCGAGCCGAATAAGAGAGCGAGCCAGACAAGAGAGCAAGTGAGTGAGCCAGATATGAGAGCAAGTGAGCGAGCCAGATATGCGAGCGAGCGAGCCAGATAAGAGAGCGAGCCAGACAAGAGAGCATGCGAGCGAGCCAGATATGCGAGCGATCGAGCCAGAGAAGAGAGTGAGCCAGACAAGAGAGCAAGCGAGCGAGCCAGATATGGGAGCGAACGAGCCAGATATGAGAGCAAGCGAGCCAGACATAAGAGCAAGCGAGCAAGCCAGATATGAGAGCGAGCCAGACATGAGAGCAAGCGAGCGAGCCATATATGAGAGCGAGCGAGCCAGACATGAGAGCAAGCGAGCGAGCCAGATATGAGAGCAAGCGAGCGAGCCATATAAGAGAGCGAGCCAGACAAGAGAGCAAGTGAGTGAACCAGATATGAGAGCGAACGAGCCAGACATGAGAGCAAGCGAGCAAGCCAGATATGAGAGCCAGCGAGCCAGACATGAGCGCAAGCGAGCGAGCCAGATATGAGAGCGAGCGAGCCAGATATGCGAGAGAGCGAGCAAGATAAGAGAGCTAGCCAGACAAGAGAGCAAGCGAGCGAGCCAGATATGCGAGCGAGCCAGATAAGAGAGCGAGCCAGACATGAGAGCAAGCGAGCGGGCCAGATATGAGAGCAAGCGAGCAAGCAAGATATAAGAGCAAGACAGATAAGAGGGTGAACCAGACAAGAGAGCAATCGAGCGAGCCAGATATGAGAGCGAGCAAGCTAGACATGAGAGCAAGCTAGCGAGCAAAATATGAGAGCAAGCGAGCCAGATATGAGAGCGAGCAAGCCAGACATGAGAGCAAGCTAGCGAGCAAGATATGAGAGCGAGCGAGCCAGTCATGAAAGCAAGCTAGCGAGCAAGATATGAGAGCGAGCGAGCCAGACATGAGAGCAAGCGGGTGAGCCAGATATGAGAGCGAGCGAGCCAGACATGAGAGCAAGCGAGCGAGCCAGATATGAGAGCGAGCGAGCCAGACATGAGAGCAAGCGAGCGAGCCAGATATGCGAGCGAGAGAGCCAGATAAGAGAGCGAGCCAGACAAAAGAGCAAGCGAGCGAGCCAGATATGAGAGCAAGCAAGCGAGCCAGATATGAGAGCAAGCGAGCGAGCCAGATATGAGAGCGAGCGAGACAGATATGCGAGACAGAAATGCGAGGAAGCCAGATAAGAGAGCGTGCCAGATAAGAGAGCGAGCCAGACAAGAGAGCAAGCAAGCTAGTCGGATATGAGAGCAAGCGAGCGAGCCAGATATGAGAGCGAGCAAGCCAGATATGCGAGCGAGCCAGATAAGAGAGAGTGCCAGACAAGAGAGCAAGCGAGCGAGCCAGATATGAGAGCAAGCGAGCGAGCCATATAAGAGAGCGAGCCAGACAAGATAGCAAGTGAGCGAACCAGATATGAGAGCGAGCGAGCCAGACATGAGAGCAAGCGAGCAAGCCAGATATGAGAGCGAGCGAGACAGACATGAGCGCAAGCGAGTGAGCCAGATATGAGAGAAGCGAGCCAGATATGCGAGCGAGCGAGCCAGATAAGAGTGCTAGCCAGACAAGAGAGCAAGCGAGCGAGCCAGATATGCGAGCAAGCTAGCGAGCCAGATATGAGAGCAAGCGAGCGAGCAAGATATGAGAGCGAGCGAGCCAGATATGCGAGCGAGCCAGAAATGCTAGCGAGCAAGCCAGATAAGAGAGCGAGCCAGATAAGAGAGCGAGCCAGACAAGAGAGCAAGCAAGCTAGCCGAATATGAGAGCAAGCGAGCGAGCCAGATATGAGTGTGAGCAAGCCAGATATGCGAGCGAGCCAGATAAGAGAGAGAGCCAGACAAGAGAGCAAGCGAGCGAGCCAGATATGAGAGCAAGCGAGCGAGCCATATAAGAGAGCGAGCCAGACAAGAGAGCAAGTGAGCGAACCAGATATGAGAGCGAGCGAGCCAGACATGAGAGCAAGCGAGCAAGCCAGATATGAGAGCCAGCGAGCCAACACATGAGCGCAAGCGAGCGAGCCAGATATGAGAGCGAGCGAGCCAGATGTGCGAGCGAGCGAGCCAGATAAGAGAGCTAGCCAGACAAGAGAGCAAGCGAGCGAGCCAGATATGCGAGCGAGCCAGATAAGAGAGCGAGCCAGACATGAGAGCAAGCGAGCGAGCCAGATATGAGAGCAAGTGAGCAAGCCAGATATGAGAGCGAGACAGATAAGAGGGCGAACAAGACAAGAGAGCAATCGAGCGAGCCAGATATGAGAGCGAGCCAGACATGAGAGCAAGCTAGCGAGCAAGATATGAGAGCGAGCGACCCAGATATGCGAGCGAGCGAGCCAGATAAGAGAGCGAGCCAGATATGAGAGCAAGCGAGCCAGATAAGAGAGCGAGCCAGACATGAGAGCAAGCGAGCGAGCCAGATATGAGAGCAAGTGAGCAAGCCAGATATGAGAGCGAGACAGATAAGAGGGCGAACCAGACAAGAGAGCAATCGAGCGAGCCAGATATGAGAGCGAGTGAGCCAGACATAAGAGCAAGCGAGCGAGCGAGCAAGATATGAGATCGAGCGAGCCAGATATGCGACCGAACCGGATAAGAGAGCGAGCCAGACAAGAGAGCAAGTGAGTGAGCCAGATATGAGAGCAAGTGAGCGAGCCAGATATGCGAGCGAGCGAGCCAGATAAGAGAGCGAGCCAGACAAGAGAGCATGCGAGCGAGCCAGATATGCGAGCGAGCGAGCCAGATAAGAGAGTGAGCCAGACAAGAGAGCAAGCGAGCGAGCCAGATATGCGAGCGAACGAGCCAGATATGAGAGCAAGCGAGCCAGACATAAGAGCAAGCGAGCAAGCCAGATATGAGAGCGAGCCAGACATGAGAGCAAGCGAGCGAGCCAGATATGAGAGCGAGCGAGCCAGACATGAGAGCAGGCGAGCGAGCAAGATATGAGAGTGAGCGAGCCAGACATGAGAGCAAGCGAGCGAGCAAGATATGAGAGCGAGCGAGCAAGATATGCGAGCGAGCCAGAAATGCGAGCGAGCGAGCCAGATAAGAGAGCGAGCCAGATAAGAGAGCGAGCCAGACAAGAGAGCAAGCAAGCTAGCCGGATATGAGAGCAAGCGAGCGAGCCATATAAGAGAGCGAGCCAGACAAGAGAGCAAGTGAGCGAACTAGATATGCGAGCGAGCCAGATAAGAGAGCGAGCCAGACATGAGAGCATGCGAGCGAGCCAGATATGAGAGCAAGCGAGCAAGCCAGATATGAGAGCGAGACAGATAAGAGAGCTAGCCAGACAAGAGAGCAAGCGAGCGAGCCAGATATGTGAGCGAGCCAGATAAGAGAGCGAGCCAGACATGAGAGCAAGCGAGCGAGCCAGATATGAGAGCAAGCGAGCAAGCCAGATATGAGAGCGAGACAGATAAGAGGGCGAACCAGACAAGAGAGCAATCGAGCGAGCCAGATATGAGAGCGAGCAAGCCAGACATGAGAGCAAGCTAGCGAGAAAGATATGAGAGCGAGCCAGATATGAGAGCGAGCAAGCCAGACATGAGAGCAAGCTAGCGAGCAAGATATGAGAGCGAGCGAGCCAGACATGAGAGCAAGCGAGCAAGCCAGATATGCGAGCGAGCCAGAAATGAGAGCGAGCGAGCCAGATAAGAGAGCGAGCCAGATAAGAGAGCGAGCCAGACAAGAGAGCAAGCAAGCTAGCCGAATATGAGAGCAAGCGAGCGAGCCATATAAGAGAGCGAGCCAGACAAGAGAGCAAGTGAGCGAACCAGATATGCGAGCGAGCCAGATAAGAGAGCGAGCCAGACATGAGAGCAAGCGAGCGAACCAGATATGAGAGCAAGTGAGCAAGCCAGATATGAGAGCGAGACAGATAAGAGAACTAGCCAGACAAGAGAGCAAGCGAGCGAGCCAGATATGCGAGCGAGCCAGATAAGAGAGCGAGCCAGATAAGAGAGTGATCCAGACAAGAGAGCAAGCGAGCGAGCCAGATATGCGAGCGAACGAGCCAGATATGAGAGCAAGCGAGCCATACATAAGAGCAAGCGAGCAAGCCAGATATGAGAGCGAGCCAGACATGAGAGCAAGCGAGCGAGCCAGACATGAGAGCAAGCGAGCGAGCAAGATATGAGAGCGAGCGAGCCAGACATGAGAGCAAGCGAGCGAGCAAGATATGAGAGCGAGCGAGCCAGACATGAGATCAAGTGAGCGAGCCAGATATGAGAGTGAGCGAGCCAGACATGAGAGCAAGCGAGCGATCAAGACATGAGAGCAAGAGAGCGAGCCAGATATGAGAGCGAGCGAGCCAGACATGAGAGCAAGCGAGCGAGCCAGATATGAGAGCGAGCGAGCCAGACATGAGAGCAAGCGAGCGAGCAAGATATGAGAGCGAGCGAGCCAGACATGAGAGCAAGCGAGCGAGCCAGATATGAGAGCGAGTGAGCCAGACATGAGAGCAAGCGAGCGAGCAAAATATGAGATCGAGCGAGCCAGATATGCGGGCAAGTCAGATAAGAGAGCGAGCCAGAAAAGAGAGCAAGTGAGCGAGCCAGATATGAGAGCAAGCGAGCGAGCCAGATATGAGAGCGAGCGAGATAAGAGAGCGAGCCAGACAAGAGAGCAAGCAAGCGAGCCAGATATGAGAGCAAGCGAGCGAGCCAGATATGAGAGCAAGCGAGCGAGCCAGATAAGAGAGCGAACCAGACAAGAGAGCAAGCGAGCGAGCCAGATTTGAGAGAGAGCGAGCCAGACATGAGAGCAAGCGAGCGAGCCAGACATGAGAGCAAGCGAGCGAGCCAGATATGAGAGCGATCGAGCCAGACATGAGCGCAAGCGAGTGAGCCAGATATGAGAGCGAGCGAGCCAGATATGCGAGCGAGCGAGCCAGATAAGAGAGCTAGCCAGACAAGAGAGCAAGCGAGCGAGCCAGATATGCGAGCAAGCGAGCCAGATATGAGAGCAAGCGAGCGAGCAAGATATGAGAGCGAGCGAGCCAGATATGCGAGCGAGCCAGAAATGCGAGCGAGCAAGCCAGATAAGAGAGCGAGCCAGACAAGAGAGCAAGCAAGCTAGCCGGATATGAGAGCAAGCGAGCGAGCCAGATATGAGAGCGAACGAGCCAGATATGAGAGCAAGCGAGCCAGACATAAGAGCAAGCGAGCAAGCCAGATATGAGAGCGAGCCAGGCATGAGAGCAAGCGAGCGAGCCAGATATGAGAGCAAGTGAGCAAGCCATATATGAGAGCGAGACAGATAAGAGGGCGAACCAGACAAGAGAGCAATCGAGCGAGCCAGATATGAGAGTGAGCGAGCCAGACATGAGAGCAAGCTAGCGAGCAAGATATGAGAGCGAGCGACCCAGATATGCGAGCGAGCAAGCCAGATAAGAGAGCGAGCCAGATATGAGAGCGAGCGAGCCAGATAAGAGAGCGAGCCAGACATGAGAGCAAGCGAGCGAGCCAGATATGAGAGCAAGTGAGCAAGCCAGATATGAGAGCGAGACAGATAAGAGGGCGAACCAGACAAGAGAGCAATCGAGCGAGCCAGATATGAGAGCGAGTGAGCCAGACATAAGAGCAAGCGAGCGAGCAAGATATGAGATCGAGCGAGCCAGATATGCGAGCGAGCCGGATAAGAGAGCGAGCCAGACAAGAGAGCAAGTGAGTGAGCCAGATATGAGAGCAAGTGAGCGAGCCAGATATGCGAGCGAGCGAGCCTGATAAGAGAGCGAGCCAGACAAGAGAGCATGCAAGCGAGCCAGATATGCGAGCGAGCGAGCCAAATAAGAGAGTGAGCCAGACAAGAGAGCAAGCGAGCGAGCCAGATATGCGAGCGAACGAGCCAGATATGAGAGCAAGCGAGCCAGACATAAGAGCAAGCGAGCAAGCCAGATATGAGAGCGAGCCAGACATGAGAGCAAGCGAGCGAGCCAGACATGAGAGCAAGCGAGCGAGCAAGATATAAGAGCGAGCGAGCCAGACATGAGAGCAAGCGAGCGAGCAAGACATGAGAGCAAGAGAGCGAGCCAGATATGAGAGCGAGCGAGCCAGACATGAGAGCAAGCGAGCGAGCCAGATATGAGAGCGAGCGAGCCAGACATGAGAGCAAGCGAGCGAGCAAGATATGAGAGCGAGCGAGCCAGACATGAGAGCAAGCGAGCGAGCCAGATATGAGAGCGAGTGAGCCAGACATGAGAGCAAGCGAGCGAGCAAAATATGAGATCGAGCGAGCCAGATATGCGGGCAAGTCAGATAAGAGAGCGAGCCAGAAAAGAGAGCAAGTGAGCGAGCCAGATATGAGAGCAAGCGAGCGAGCCAGATATGAGAGCGAGCGAGTTAAGAGAGCGAGCCAGACAAGAGAGCAAGCAAGTGAGCCAGATATGAGAGCAAGCGAGCGAGCCAGATATGCAAGCGAGCGAGCCAGATAAGAGAGCGAACCAGACAAGAGAGCAAGCGAGCGAGCGAGATTTGAGAGAGAGCGCGCCAGACATGAGAGCAAGCGAGCGAGCCAGACATGAGAGCAAGCGAGCGAGCCAGATATGAGAGCGAGCGAGCCAGACATGAGCGCAAGCGAGTGAGCCAGATATGAGAGCGAGCAAGCCAGATATGCGAGTGAGCGAGCCAGATAAGAGAGCTAGCCAGACAAGAGAGCAAGCGAGCGAGCAAGATATGAGAGCGAGCGAGCCAGACATGAGAGCAAGCGAGCGAGCCAGATATGAGAGCGAGCCAGACATGAGAGCAAGCGAGCGAGCAAGATATGAGAGTGAGCCAGATAAGAGAGAGCGAACCAGAAAAGAGAGCAAGCGAGCCAGCCAGATATGAGAGCGAGCGAGCCAGACTTGAGAGCAAGCGTGCGAGCCAGATATGAGAGCGAGCGTGCCAGACATGAGAGCAAGCGAGCGAGCCATATATGAGAGCGAGCGAGCCAGATATGAAAGCGAGCGAGCCAGACATGAGAGCAAGCGAGCGAGCCAGATATGAGAGCAAGCGAGCCAGACATGAGAGCAAGCGAGCGAGCCAGATATGAGAGCGATCGAGCCAGACATGAGAGCAAGCGAGCGAGCCAGATATGAGAGCGAGCGAGACAGACATGAGAGCAAGCGAGCGAGCCAGATAAGAGAGCGAGCCAGACAAGAGAGCAAGTGAGTGAGCCAGATATGAGAGCAAGCGAACGAGCCAGATATGCGAGCGAGCGAACCAGATAAGCGAGTGAGCCAGACAAGAGAGCAAGCGAGCGAGCCAGATATGCGAGCGAACGAGCCAGACATGAGAGCGAGCGAGCCAGACATGAGAGCAAGCGAGCGAGCCAGATATGAGAGCGAGCGAGCCAGATATGAGAGCAAGCGAGCGAGCCAGATATGAGAGCGAGCCAAACATGAGAACAAGCGAGTTAGCAAGATATGAGAGCGAGCCAGATAAGAGAGCGAACCAGACAAGAGAGCAAGCGAGCGAGCCAGATATGAGAGCGAGCAAGCCAGACATGAGAGCAAGAGAGCGAGCCAGATATGAGAGCGAGCGAGCCAGACATGAGAGCAAGCGAGCGAGCCAGATATGAGAGCGAGCCAGATATGAGAGCGAGCGAGCCAGACATGAGAGCAAGCGAGCGAGCCAGATATGAGAGCGAGGGAGCCAGATAAGTGAGCGAGCCAGATATGAGAGCAAGCGAGCAAGCCAGATATGCGAGCGAGCCAGATAAGAGAGCGAGCCAGACAAGAGAGCAAGTGAGCGAGCCAGATATGAGAGCGAGCGAGACAGACATGAGAGCAAGCGAGCGAGCCAGATATGAGAGCCAGCGAGCAAGCCAGATATGAGAGCGAGACAGATAAGAGGGCGAACCACACAAGAGAACAATCAAGCGAGCCAGATATGAGAGCGAGCGAGCCAGACATGAGAGCAAGCTAGCGAGCAAGATATGAAAGCGAGCGACCCAGATATGCGAGCGAGCCAGATAAGAGAGCGAGCCAGACAAGAGAGCAAGCGAGCGAGCAAGATATCAGAGCAAGCAAGCGAGCCAGATATGAGAGCAAGCGAGCGAGCCAGATATGAGAGCAAGCGAGCGAGCCAGATATGAGAGCGAGCGAGCCAGACATGAGAGCAAGCGAGCGAGCCAGATATGCGAGCGAGCCAGATAAGAGAGCGAGCCAGACAAGAGAGCAAGCGAGCGAGCAAGATATCAGAACAAGCAAGCGAGCCAGATATGAGAGCAAGCGAGCGAGCCAGATATGAGAGCAAGCGAGCGAGCCAGATATGAGAGCGAGCGAGCTAGACATGAGACCAAACGAGCGAGCAAGATATGAGAGCGAGCGAGCCAGATATGCGAGCGAGACAGATAAGAGGGCAAACCAGACAAGAGAACAATCGAGCGAGCCAGATATGAGAGCGAGCGAGCCAGACATGAGAGCAAGCTAGCGAGCAAGATATGAGAGCGAGCGACCCAGATATGCGAGCGAGCGAGCCAGATAAGAGAGCGAGCCAGATATGAGAGCAAGCGAGCCAGACATGAGAGCAAGCGAGCGAGCCAGATATGAGAGCGAGCGAGACAGACATGAGAGCAAGCGAGCGAGCCAGATATGAGAGCGAGCGAGCCAGACATGAGAGCAAGCGAGCGAGCAAGATATGAGAGCGAGCGAGCTAGACATGAGAGCAAGCGAGCGAGCCAGATATGAGAGCGAGTGAGCCAGACATAAGAGCAAGCGAGCGAGCAAAATATGAGATCGAGCGAGCCAGATATGAGAGCAAGCGAGCGAGCCAGATAAGAAAGCGAGCCAGACGAGAGAGCAAGTGAGTGAGCCAGATATGAGAGCAAGCAAGACAAGAGAGCAAGCGAGCGAGCCAGATATGTGAGCGAGCGAGCCAGATAAGAGAGTGAGCCAGACAAGAGAGCAAGCGAGCGAGCCAGATATGCGAGCGAACGAGCCAGATATGAGAGCAAGCGAGCGACCAAGATATGAGAGCGAGCGAACCAGACATGAGAGCAAGCGAGCGAGCCAGATATGAGAGCGAGCCAGACATGAGAGCAAGCGAGCGAGCAAGATATGAGAGCGAGCCAGATAAGAGAGCGATCCAGACAAGAGAGCAAGCGAGCGAGCCAGATATGAGAGCGAGCAAGCCAAACATTAGAGCAAGCGAGCGAGCCAGATATGAGAGCGAGCGAGCCAGACATGAGAGCAAGCGAGCGAGCCAGATATGAGAGCGAGCGAGCCAGATATGAGAGCAAGCGAGCGAGCCAGATATGCGAGCGAGCGAGCCAGATAAGAGAGCGAGCCAGACAAGAGAGCAAGCGAGCGAGTAAGATTTAAGAGCAAGCGAGCGAGCCAGATATGAGAGCAAGCGAGCGAGCCAGATATGAGAGCAAGCGAGCGAGCCAGATATGAGAGCAAGCGAGCGAGCCAGATATGAGAGCGAGCCAAATAAGAGAGAGAGCCAGACAAGAGAGCAAGTGAGTGAACCAGATATGAGAGCGAGCGAGACAGACATGAGAGCAAGCGAGCGAGCCAGATATGAGAGCCAGCGAGCAAGCCAGATATGAGAGCGAGACAGATAAGAGGGCGAACCAGACAAGAGAACAATCGAGCGAGCCAGATATGAGAGCGAGCGAGCCAGACATGAGAGCAAGCTAGCGTGCAAGATATGAAAGCGAGCGACCCAGATATGCGAGCGAGCGAGCCAGATAAGAGAGCGAGCCAGATATGAGAGCGAGCGAGCCAGACATGAGAGCAAGCGAGCGAGCCAGATATGAGAGCGAGCGAGCCAGACATGAGAGCATGCGAGCGAGCAAGATATGAGAGCGAGTGAGCCAGACATGAGAGCAAGCGAGCGAGCAAGATATGAGATCGAGCGAGCCAGATAAGAGACCGAGCCAGATATGAGAGCGAGCGAGCCAGACATGAGAGCAAGCGAGCGAGCCAGATATGAGAGCGAGCGAGCCAGACATGAGAGCAAGCGAGCGAGCAAGATATGAGAGCGAGCGAGCCAGACATGAGAGCAAGCGAGCGAGCAAGATATGAGAGCGAGTGAGCCAGACATGAGAGCAAGCGAGCGAGCCAGATATGAGAGCAAGCGAGCGAGCCAGATATGAGAGCCAGCGAGCAAGCCAGATATGAGAGCGAGACAGATAAGAGGGCGAACCAGACAAGAGAACAATCGAGCGAGCCAGATATGAGAGCGAGCGAGCCAGACATGAGAGCAAGCTAGCGAGCAAGATATGAAAGCGAGCGACCCAGATATGCGAGCGAGCGAGCCAGATAAGAGAGCGAGCCAGATATGAGAGCGAGCGAGCCAGACATAAGAGCAAGCGAGCGAGCCAAATATGAGAGCGAGCGAGCCAGACATGAGAGCAAGCGAGCGAGCCAGATATGCGAGCTAGCCAGATAAGAGAGCGAGCCAGACAAGAGAGCAAGCAAGCGAGCAAGATATCAGAGCAAGCAGGCGAGCCAGATATGAGAGCAAGCGAGCGAGCCAGATATGAGAGCAAGCGAGCGAGCCAGATATGAGAGCAAGCGAGTGAGCCAGATATGAGAGCGAGCGAGCTAGACATGAGACCAAGCGAGCGAGCAAGATATGAGAGCGAGCGAGCCAGATATGCGAGCGAGACAGATAAGAGGGCAAACCAGACAAGAGAACAATCGAGCGAGCCAGATATGAGAGCGAGCGAGCCAGACATGAGAGCAAGCTAGCGAGCAAGATATGAGAGCGAGCGACCCAGATATGCGAGCGAGCGAGCCAGATAAGAGAGCGAGCCAGATATAAGAGCAAGCGAGCCAGACATGAGAGCAAGCGAGCGAGCCAGATATGAGAGCGAGCGAGACAGACATGAGAGCAAGCGAGCGAGCCAGATATGAGAGCGAGCGAGCCAGACATGAGAGCAAGCGAGCGAGCAAGATATGAGAGCGAGCGAGCTAGACATGAGAGCAAGCGAGCGAGCCAGATATGAGAGCGAGTGAGCCAGACATAAGAGCAAGCGAGCGAGCAAGATATGAGATCGAGCGAGCCAGATATGAGAGCAAGCAAGCGAGCCAGATAAGAAAGCGAGCCATACAAGAGAGCAAGTGAGTGAGCCAGAT
This sequence comes from Hyla sarda, assembly GCF_029499605.1. Taxonomy (NCBI): domain Eukaryota; kingdom Metazoa; phylum Chordata; class Amphibia; order Anura; family Hylidae; genus Hyla; species Hyla sarda. The sequence continues at coordinate 210,424 of NW_026610422.1, forward strand.
ATGAGAGCAAGCAAGACAAGAGAGCAAGCGAGCGAGCCAGATATGTGAGCGAGCGAGCCAGATAAGAGAGTGAGCCAGACAAGAGAGCAAGCGAGCGAGCCAGATATGCGAGCGAACGAGCCAGATATGAGAGCAAGCGAGCGACCAAGATATGAGAGCGAGCGAGCCAGACATGAGAGCAAGCGAGCGAGCCAGATATGAGAGCAAGCCAGACATGAGAGCAAGCGAGCGAGCAAGATATGAGAGCGAGCCAGATAAGAGAGCGATCCGGACAAGAGAGCAAGCGAGCGAGCCAGATATGAGAGCGAGCAAGCCAGACATTAGAGCAAGCGAGCGAGCCAGATATGAGAGCGAGCGAGCCAGACATGAGAGCAAGCGAGCGAGACAGATATGCGAGCGAACGAGCCAGATATGAGAGCAAGCGAGCGACCAAGATATGAGAGCGAGCGAGCCAGACATGAGAGCAAGCGAGCGAAACAGATATGAGAGCAAGCCAGACATGAGAGCAAGCGAGCGAGCAAGATATGAGAGAGAGCCAGATAAGAGAGCGATCCGGACAAGAGAGCAAGCGAGCGAGCCAGATATGAGAGCGAGCAAGCCAGACATTAGAGCAAGCGAGCGAGCCAGATATGAGAGCGAGCGAGCCAGACATGAGAGCAAGCGAGCGAGCCAGATATTAGAGCGAGCGAGCCAGATATGAGAGCAAGCGAGCGAGCCATATATGCGAGCGAGCGAGCCAGATAAGAGAGCGAGCCAGACAAGAGAGCAAGCGAGCGAGTAAGATATAAGAGCAAGCGAGCGAGCCAGATATGAGAGCAAGCGAGCGAGCCAGATATGAGAGCAAGCGAGCGAGCCAGATATGAGAGCGAGCCAGATAAGAGAGAGAGACAGACAAGAGAGCAAGTGAGCGAACCAGATATGAGAGCGAGCGAGCCAGACATGAGAGCAAGCGAGCAAGCCAGATATGAGGGCAAGCGAGCCAGATATGAGCGCAAGCGAGCGAGCCAGATATGAGAGCGAGCGAGCCAGATAAGAGAGCTAGCCAGACATGAGACCAAGCGAGCGAGCAAGATATGAGAGCGAGCGAGCCAGATATGCGAGCAAGCCAGAAATGCGAGCGAGCAAGCCAGATAAGAGAGCGAGCCAGATAAGAGAGCGAGCCAGACAAGAGAGCAAGCAAGCTAGTCGGATATGAGAGCAAGCGAGAGAAACAGATATGAGAGCGAGCAAGTCAGATATGCAAGCGAGCCAGATAAGAGAGAGAGCCAGACAAGAGAGCAAGTGAGCGAACCAGATATGAGAGCGAGCCAGACATGAGAGCAAGCGAGCGAGCAAGATATGAGAGCGAGCCAGACATGAGAGCAAACGAGCGAGCCAGATATGAGAGCGAGCGAGCCAGACATGAGAGCAAGAGCGCGAGCAAGATATGAGAGCGAGCGAGCCAGACATGAGAGCAAGCTAGCGAGCCAGATATGAGAGCGAGTGAGCCAGACATAAGAGCAAGCGAGCGATCAAGATATGAGATCGAGCGAGCCAGATATGCGAGCAAGCCAGATAAGAGAGCGAGCCAGACAAGAGAGCAAGTGAGTGAGCCAGATATGAGAGCAAGCGAGCGAGCCAGATATGCGAGCGAGCGAGCCAGATAAGAGAGCGAGCCAGATAAGAGAGCAAGCGAGCGAGCCAGATATGCGAGCGAGCGAACCAGATAAGAGAGTGAGCCAGACAAGAGAGCAAGCAAGCGAGCCAGATATGCGAGCGAACGAGCAAGATATGAGAGCGATCCAGACAAGAGAGCAGGCGAGCCAGACAAGAGAGCAAGCAAGCGAGCCAGATATGCGAGCGAACCAGATTAGAGAGCGAGCCAGACAAGAAAGCAAGTGAATGAGCCAGATATGAGAGCAAGCGAGCGAGCCAGATAAGAGAGCGAGCCAGACAAGAGAGCAAGTGAGCGAGCCAGATATGAGAGCGATTGAGCCAGACATGAGAGCAAGCGAGTGAGCCAGATATGAGAGCGAGCGAGCCAGACATGAGAGCAAGTGAGCGAGCCAGATATGAGAGCGAGCGAGCCAGACATGAGAGCAAGAGCGCGAGCAAGATATGAGAGCGAGCGAGCCAGACATGAGAGCAAGCTAGCGAGCCAGATATGAGAGCGAGTGAGCCAGACATAAGAGCAAGCGAGCGATCAAGATATGAGATCGAGCGAGCCAGATATGCGAGCAAGCCAGAAAAGAGAGCGAGCCAGACAAGAGAGCAAGTGAGTGAGCCAGATATGAGAGCAAGCGAGCGAGCCAGATATGCGAGCGAGCGAGCCAGATAAGAGAGCGAGCCAGACAAGAAAGCAAGCGAGCGAGCCAGATATGCGAGCGAGCGAACCAGATATGAGAGTGAGCCAGACAAGAGAGCAAGCGAGCGAGCCAGATATGCGAGCGAACGAGCAAGATATGAGAGCGAGCAAGCCAGACATGAGAGCAAGCGAGCGAGCCAAATATGAGAGCGATCGAGCCAGACATGAGGGCAAGCGAGCGAGCCAAATATGAGAGCGATCGAGCCAGACATGAGAGCAAGCGAGCAAGCCAGATATGAGAGCGAGCCAGACATGAGAGCAAGCGAGCGAGCCAGATATGAGAGTGAGCGAGCCAGTCATAAGAGCAAGCAAGCAAGCCAGATATGAGAGCGAGCCAGACATGAGAGCAAGAGAGAGAGCAAGATATGAGAGCGAGCGAGCCAGACATGAGAGCAAGAGCGCGAGCAAGATATGAGAGCGAGCGAGCCAGACATGAGAGCAAGCTAGCGAGCCAGATATGAGAGCGAGTGAGCCAGACATAAGAGCAAGCGAGCGATCAAGATATGAGATCGAGCGAGCCAAATATGCGAGCAAGCCAGAAAAGAGAGCGAGCCAGACAAGAGAGCAAGTGAGTGAGCCAGATATGAGAGCAAGCGAGCGAGCCAGATATGCGAGCGAGCGAGCCAGATAAGAGAGCGAGCCAGACAAGAAAGCAAGCGAGCGAGCCAGATATGCGAGCGAGCGAACCAGATATGAGAGTGAGCCAGACAAGAGAGCAAGCGAGCGAGCCAGATATGCGAGCGAACGAGCAAGATATGAGAGCGAGCAAGCCAGACATGAGAGCAAGCGAGCGAGCCAAATATGAGAGCGATCGAGCCAGACATGAGGGCAAGCGAGCGAGCCAAATATGAGAGCGATCGAGCCAGACATGAGAGCAAGCGAGCAAGCCAGATATGAGAGCGAGCCAGACATGAGAGCAAGCGAGCGAGCCAGATATGAGAGTGAGCGAGCCAGTCATAAGAGCAAGCGAGCAAGCCAGATATGAGAGCGAGCCAGACATGAGAGCAAGAGAGCGAGCAAGATATGAGAGCAAACCAGATAAGAGAGCGAATCAGACAAGAGAGCAAGCGAGCCAGCCAGATATGAGAGCGAGCGAGCAAGACATGAGATCAGGCGAGCGAGCCAGATATGAGAGCGAGCGAGCCAGACATGAGAGCAAGCGAGCGAGCCAGATATGAGAGCGAGCCAGACATGAGAGCAAGCGAGCGAGCAAGATATGAGAGCGAGCAAGCCAGACATGAGAGCAAGCGAGCGAGCCAGATATGAGAGCGAGCCAGACAGGAGAGCAAGAGCGCGAGCAAGATATGAGAGCGAGCGAGCCAAACATGAGAGCAAGCTAGCGAGCCAGATATGAGAGCGAGTGAGCCAGACATAAGAGCAAGCGGGCGATCAAGATATGAGATCGAGCGAGCCAAATATGCGAGCAAGCCAGAAAAGAGAGCGAGCCAGACAAGAGAGCAAGTGAGTGAGCCAGATATGAGAGCAAGCGAGCGAGCCAGATATGCGAGCGAGCGAGCCAGATAAGAGAGCGAGCCAGACAAGAAAGCAAGCGAGCGAGCCAGATATGCGAGCAAGCGAACCAGATAAGAGAGTGAGCCAGACAAGAGAGCAAGCGAGCGAGCCAGATATGCGAGCGAACGAGCAAGATATGAGAGCGAGCAAGCCAGACATGAGAGCAAGCGAGCGAGCCAAATATGAGAGCGATCGAGCCAGACATGAGGGCAAGCGAGCGAGCCAAATTTGAGAGCGATCGAGCAAGACATGAGAGCAAGCGAGCAAGCCAGATATGAGAGCGAGCCAGACATGAGAGCAAGCGAGCAAGCCAGATATGAGAGCGAGCAAGCCAGTCATAAGAGCAAGCGAGCAAGCCAGATATGAGAGCGAGCCAGACATGAGAGCAAGAGAGAGAGCAAGATATGAGAGCAAACCAGATAAGAGAGCGAATCAGACAAGAGAGCAAGCGAGCCAGCCAGATATGAGAGCGAGCGAGCCAGACATGAGAGCAAGCAAGCAAGCCAGATATGAGAGCGAGCGAGCCAGACATGAGAGCAAGCGAGCGAGCCAGATATGAGAGCGAGCGAGCCAGATATGAGAGCAAGCGAGCGAGCAAGATATGAGAGCGAGCGAGCAAGACATGAGATCAGGCGAGCGAGCCAGATATGAGAGCGAGCGAGCCAGACATGAGAGCAAGCAAGCAAGCCAGATATGAGAGCGAGCGAGCCAGACATGAGAGCAAGCGAGCGAGCCAGATATGAGAGCGAGGGAGCCAGATATGAGAGCAAGCGAGCGAGCAAGATATGAGAGCGAGCGAGCAAGACATGAGATCAGGCGAGCGAGCCAGATATGAGAGCGAGCGAGCCAGACATGAGAGCAAGCGAGCGAGCCAGATATGAGAGCGAGCCAGACATGAGAGCAAGCGAGCGAGCAAGATATGAGAGCGAGCGAGCCAGACATGAGAGCAAGCGAGCGAGCCAGATATGAGAGCGAGCGAGCCAAACATGAGAGCAAGAGCGCGAGCAAGATATGAGAGCGAGCGAGCCAGACATGAGAGCAAGCTAGCGAGCCAGATATGAGAGCGAGTGAGCCAGACATAAGAGCAAGCGAGCGATCAAGATATGAGATCGAGCGAGCCAGATATGCGAGCAAGCCAGATAAGAGAGCGAGCCAGACAAGAGAGCAAGTGAGTGAGCCAGATATGAGAGCAAGCGAGCGAGCCAGATATGCGAGCGAGCGAGCCAGATAAGAGAGCGAGCCAGATAAGAGAGCAAGCGAGCGAGCCAGATATGCGAGCGAGCGAACCAGGTAAGAGAGTGAGCCAGACAAGAGAGCAAGCAAGCGAGCCAGATATGCGAGCGAACGAGCAAGATATGAGAGCGAGCAAGCCAAATATGAGAGCAAGCGAGCGAGCCAAATATGAGAGCGATCGAGCCAGACATGAGAGCAAGCGAGCGAGCCAAATATGAGAGCGATCGAGCCAGACATGAGAGCAAGCGAGCGAGCCAGATATGAGAGCGAGCGAGCCAGACATGAGAGCAAGCGAGCGAGCCAGATATGAGAGCTAGCGAGCCAGTCATAAGAGCAAGCGAGCAAGCCAGATATGAGAGCGAGCCAGACATGAGAGCAAGCGAGCGAGCAAGATATGAGAGCAAACCAGATAAAAGAGCGAATCAGACAAGAGAGCAAGAGAGCGAGCCAGATATGAGAGCGAGCGAGCCAGACATGAGAGCAATCAAGCAAGCCAGATATGAGAGCGAGCGAGCCAGATATGAGAGCAAGCGAGCGAGCAAGATATGAGAGCGAGCGTGCAAGACATGAGATCAGGCGAGCGAGCCAGATATGAGAGCGAGCGAGCCAGACATGAGAGCAAGCGAGCGAGCCAAATATGAGAGCGAGCCAGACATGAGAGCAAGCGAGCGAGCAAGATATGAGAGCGAGCGAGCCAGACATGAGAGCAAGCGAGCGAGCCAGATATGAGAGCGAGCCAGACATGAGAGCAAACGAGCGAGCAAGATATGAGAGAGAGCCAGATAAGAGAGTGAACCAGACAAGAGAGTAAGCGAGCGAGCCAGATATGAGAGCGAGCGAGCCAGACATTAGAGCAAGCGAGCGAGCCAGATATGAGAGCGAGCGAGCCACACATGAGAGCAAGCGAGCGAGCCAGATATGAGAGCGAGCGAGCCAGACATGAGAGCAAGCGAACGAGCCAGATATGAGAGCGAGCCAGACATGAGAGCAAGCTTGCAAGCAAGATATGAGAGCGAGCCAGATAAGAGAGCGAACCAGACAAGAGAGCATGCCAGCGAGCCAGATATGAGAGAGAGCGAGCCAGGCATGAGATAAAGCGAGCGAGCCAGATATGAGAGGGAGCGAGCCAGACATGAGAGCAAGCGAGCGAGCCAGATATGAGAGCGAGCGAGCCAGACATGAGAGCAAGCGAGCGAGCCAGATAAGAGAGCGAGCGAGATATAAGAGCAATCGAGCGAGTCAGATATGCAAGCGAGCGAGCCAGATAAGAGAGCGAGCCAGACAAGAGAGCAAGCGAGCAAACCAGATATGAGAGCGAGCGAGCCAGACATGAAAGCAAGCGAGCGAGCCAGATATGAGAGCGAGCGAGCCAGACATGAGAGCAAGCGAGCGAGCAAGATATGAGAGCGAGCAAGCCAGACATGAGAGCAAGCGAGCGAGCCAGATATGAGAGCGAGCCAGACATGAGAGCAAGAGCGCGAGCAAGATATGAGAGCGAGCGAGCCAAACATGAGAGCAAGCTAGCGAGCCAGATATGAGAGCGAGTGAGCCAGACATAAGAGCAAGCGGGCGATCAAGATATGAGATCGAGCGAGCCAAATATGCGAGCAAGCCAGAAAAGAGAGCGAGCCAGACAAGAGAGCAAGTGAGTGAGCCAGATATGAGAGCAAGCGAGCGAGCCAGATATGCGAGCGAGCGAGCCAGATAAGAGAGCGAGCCAGACAAGAAAGCAAGCGAGCGAGCCAGATATGCGAGCAAGCGAACCAGATAAGAGAGTGAGCCAGACAAGAGAGCAAGCGAGCGAGCCAGATATGCGAGCGAACGAGCAAGATATGAGAGCGAGCAAGCCAGACATGAGAGCAAGCGAGCGAGCCAAATATGAGAGCGATCGAGCCAGACATGAGGGCAAGCGAGCGAGCCAAATTTGAGAGCGATCGAGCAAGACATGAGAGCAAGCGAGCAAGCCAGATATGAGAGCGAGCCAGACATGAGAGCAAGCGAGCAAGCCAGATATGAGAGCGAGCAAGCCAGTCATAAGAGCAAGCGAGCAAGCCAGATATGAGAGCGAGCCAGACATGAGAGCAAGAGAGAGAGCAAGATATGAGAGCAAACCAGATAAGAGAGCGAATCAGACAAGAGAGCAAGCGAGCCAGCCAGATATGAGAGCGAGCGAGCCAGACATGAGAGCAAGCAAGCAAGCCAGATATGAGAGCGAGCGAGCCAGACATGAGAGCAAGCGAGCGAGCCAGATATGAGAGCGAGCGAGCCAGATATGAGAGCAAGCGAGCGAGCAAGATATGAGAGCGAGCGAGCAAGACATGAGATCAGGCGAGCGAGCCAGATATGAGAGCGAGCGAGCCAGACATGAGAGCAAGCAAGCAAGCCAGATATGAGAGCGAGCGAGCCAGACATGAGAGCAAGCGAGCGAGCCAGATATGAGAGCGAGGGAGCCAGATATGAGAGCAAGCGAGCGAGCAAGATATGAGAGCGAGCGAGCAAGACATGAGATCAGGCGAGCGAGCCAGATATGAGAGCGAGCGAGCCAGACATGAGAGCAAGCGAGCGAGCCAGATATGAGAGCGAGCCAGACATGAGAGCAAGCGAGCGAGCAAGATATGAGAGCGAGCGAGCCAGACATGAGAGCAAGCGAGCGAGCCAGATATGAGAGCGAGCGAGCCAAACATGAGAGCAAGAGCGCGAGCAAGATATGAGAGCGAGCGAGCCAGACATGAGAGCAAGCTAGCGAGCCAGATATGAGAGCGAGTGAGCCAGACATAAGAGCAAGCGAGCGATCAAGATATGAGATCGAGCGAGCCAGATATGCGAGCAAGCCAGATAAGAGAGCGAGCCAGACAAGAGAGCAAGTGAGTGAGCCAGATATGAGAGCAAGCGAGCGAGCCAGATATGCGAGCGAGCGAGCCAGATAAGAGAGCGAGCCAGATAAGAGAGCAAGCGAGCGAGCCAGATATGCGAGCGAGCGAACCAGATAAGAGAGTGAGCCAGACAAGAGAGCAAGCAAGCGAGCCAGATATGCGAGCGAACGAGCAAGATATGAGAGCGAGCAAGCCAAATATGAGAGCAAGCGAGCGAGCCAAATATGAGAGCGATCGAGCCAGACATGAGAGCAAGCGAGCGAGCCAAATATGAGAGCGATCGAGCCAGACATGAGAGCAAGCGAGCGAGCCAGATATGAGAGCGAGCGAGCCAGACATGAGAGCAAGCGAGCGAGCCAGATATGAGAGCTAGCGAGCCAGTCATAAGAGCAAGCGAGCAAGCCAGATATGAGAGCGAGCCAGACATGAGAGCAAGCGAGCGAGCAAGATATGAGAGCAAACCAGATAAAAGAGCGAATCAGACAAGAGAGCAAGAGAGCGAGCCAGATATGAGAGCGAGCGAGCCAGACATGAGAGCAATCAAGCAAGCCAGATATGAGAGCGAGCGAGCCAGATATGAGAGCAAGCGAGCGAGCAAGATATGAGAGCGAGCGTGCAAGACATGAGATCAGGCGAGCGAGCCAGATATGAGAGCGAGCGAGCCAGACATGAGAGCAAGCGAGCGAGCCAAATATGAGAGCGAGCCAGACATGAGAGCAAGCGAGCGAGCAAGATATGAGAGCGAGCGAGCCAGACATGAGAGCAAGCGAGCGAGCCAGATATGAGAGCGAGCCAGACATGAGAGCAAACGAGCGAGCAAGATATGAGAGAGAGCCAGATAAGAGAGTGAACCAGACAAGAGAGTAAGCGAGCGAGCCAGATATGAGAGCGAGCGAGCCAGACATTAGAGCAAGCGAGCGAGCCAGATATGAGAGCGAGCGAGCCACACATGAGAGCAAGCGAGCGAGCCAGATATGAGAGCGAGCGAGCCAGACATGAGAGCAAGCGAACGAGCCAGATATGAGAGCGAGCCAGACATGAGAGCAAGCTTGCAAGCAAGATATGAGAGCGAGCCAGATAAGAGAGCGAACCAGACAAGAGAGCATGCCAGCGAGCCAGATATGAGAGAGAGCGAGCCAGGCATGAGATAAAGCGAGCGAGCCAGATATGAGAGGGAGCGAGCCAGACATGAGAGCAAGCGAGCGAGCCAGATATGAGAGCGAGCGAGCCAGACATGAGAGCAAGCGAGCGAGCCAGATAAGAGAGCGAGCGAGATATAAGAGCAATCGAGCGAGTCAGATATGCAAGCGAGCGAGCCAGATAAGAGAGCGAGCCAGACAAGAGAGCAAGCGAGCAAACCAGATATGAGAGCGAGCGAGCCAGACATGAAAGCAAGCGAGCGAGCCAGATATGAGAGCGAGCGAGCCAGACATGAGAGCAAGCGAGCGAGCAAGATATGAGAGCGAGCGAGCCAGACATGAGAGCAAGCGAGCGAGCCAGATATGAGAGCGAGTGAGCCAGACATAAGAGCAAGCGAGCGAGCAATATGTGAGATCGAGCGAGCCAGATATTGGAGCGAGCCAGATAAGAGAGCGAGCAAGACAAGAGAGCAAGTGAGTGAGCCAGATATGAGAGCAAGCGAGCGAGCCAGATATGCGAGCGAGCGAGCCAGATAAGAGAGCGAGCCAGACAAGAGAGCAAGCGAGCGAGCCAGATATGCGAGCGAGCGAGCCAGACATGAGAGCAAGCAAGCAAGCCAGATATGAGAGCGAGCGAGACAGACATGAGAGCAAGCGAGCGAGCCAGATATGAGAGCGAGCGAGCAAGACATGAGAGCAGGCGAGCGAGCCAGATATGAGAGCGAGTGAGCCAGACATGAGAGCAAGCGAGCGAGCCAGATATGAGAGCGAGCCAGACATGAGAGCAAGCGAGCGAGCCAGATATGAGAGCGAGTAAGTCAGACATGAGAGCAAGCGAGCGAGCCAGATATGAGAGCGAGCCAGACATGAGAGCAAACGAACGAGCAAGATATGAGAGAGCCAGATAAGAGAGCGAACCAGACAAGAGAGTAAGCGAGCGAGCCAGATATGAGAGCAAGCGAGCGAGCCAGATATGCGAGCGAGCGAGCCAAATAGGAGAGCGAGCCAGACAAGAGAGCAAGCGAGCAAGCCAGATATGCGAGCGAGCCAGATAAGAGAGCGAGCCAGACAAGAGAGCATGCGCGCGAGCCAGACATGAGAGTAAGCGAGCAAGCCAGATATGCGAGCGTACGAGCCAGATATGAGAGCGAGCGAGCCAGCAAGATATGAGAGCGAGCGAGCCAGACATGAGAGCAAGCGAGCGAGCCAGATATGCGAGTGAACGAGCCAGATATGAGAGCGAGAGAGCCAGCAAGATATGAGAGCGAGCGAGCCAGACATGAGAGCAAGCGAGCGAGCCAGATATGAGAGCGAGTGAGCCAGACATGAGAGCAAGCGAGCGAGCCAGATATGAGAGCGAGCGAGCCAGACATGAGAGCAAGCGAGCGAGCCAGATATGAGAGCGAGTAAGTCAGACATGAGAGCAAGCGAGCGAGCCAGATATGAGAGCGAGCCAGACATGAGAGCAAATGAACGAGCAAGATATGAGAGAGAGTCAGATAAGAGAGCGAACCAGACAAGAAAGTAAGCGAGCGAGCCAGATATGAGAGCGAGCGAGCCAGACATGAGAGCAAGCGAGCGAGCCAGATATGCGAGCGAACGAGCCAAATAGGAGAGCGAGCCAGACAAGAGAGCAAGTGAGCAAGCCAGATATGCGAGCGAGCCAGATAAGAGAGCGAGCCAGACAAGAGAGCATGCGCGCGAGCCAGACATGAGAGTAAGCGAGCAAGCCAGATATTCGAGCGAACGAGCCAGATATGAGAGCGAGCAAGCCAGACATGAGAGCAAGCGAGCGAGCCAGATATGCGAGCGAACGAGCCAGATATGAGAGCGAGCGAGCCAGCAAGATATGAGAGCGAGCGAGCCAGACATGAGAGCAAGCAAGCAAGCCAGATATGAGAGCGAGCGAGCCAGACATGAGAGCAAGCGAGCGAGCCAGATATGAGAGCGAGCGAGCCAGATATGAGAGCAAGCGAGCGAGCAAGATATGAGAGCGAGCGAGCACGACATGAGAGCAGGCGAGCGAGCCAGATATGAGAGCGAGTGAGCCAGACATGAGAGCAAGCGAGCGAGCCAGATATGAGAGCGAGCGAGTCAGACATGAGAGCAAGCGAGCGAGCCAGATATGAGAGTGAGTAAGTCAGACATGAGAGCAAGCGAGCGAGCCAGATATGAGAGCGAGCCAGACATGAGAGCAAGCGAGCGAGCAAGATATGAGAGCGAGCAAGCCAGACATTAGAGCAAGTGAGCGAGCCAGATATGAGAGCGAGCGAGCCACACATGAGAGCAAGCGAGCGAGCAAGATATGAGAGCGAGCGAGCAAGACATAAGAGCAAGCGAGCGAGCCAGATATGAGAGCGAGTGAGCCAGACATGAGAGCAAGCGAGCGAGCCAGATATGAGAGCGAGCGAGCCAGACATGAGAGCAAGCGAGCGAGCCAGATATGAGAGCGAGCCAGACATGAGAGCAAGCTTGCAAGCAAGATATGAGAGCGAGCCAGATAAGAGAGCGAACCAGACAAGAGAGCATGCCAGCGAGCCAGATATGAGAGCGAGCGAGCCAGGCATGAGATAAAGCGAGCGAGCCAGATATGAGAGCGAGCGAACCAGACATGAGAGCAAGCGAGCGAGCCAGATATGAGAGCAAGCGAGCGAGCCAGATATGAGAGCGAGCGAGCGAGCAAGATATGAGAGCGAGCGAGCCAGACATGAGAGCAAGCGAGCGAGCCAGATATGAGAGCGAGTGAGCCAGACATAAGAGCAAGCGAGCGAGCAATATGTGAGATCGAGCGAGCCAGATATGCGAGCGAGCCAGATAAGAGAGCGAGCAAGACAAGAGAGCAAGTGAGTGAGCCAGATATGAGAGCAAGCGAGCGAGCCAGATATGCGAGCGAGCGAGCCAGATAAGAGAGCGAGCCAGACAAGAGAGCAAGCAAGCAAGCCAGATATGAGAGCGAGCGAGACAGACATGAGAGCAAGCGAGCGAGCCAGATATGCGAGCGAGCGAGCCAGATAAGAGAGCGAGCCAGATAAGAGAGCAAGCGAGCGAGCCAGATATGCGAGCGAGCGAACCAGATAAGAGAGTGAGCCAGACAAGAGAGCAAGCAAGCGAGCCAGATATGCGAGCGAACGAGCAAGATATGAGAGCGATCCAGACAAGAGAGCAGGCGAGCCAGACAAGAGAGCAAGCAAGCGAGCCAGATATGCGAGCGAGCCAGATTAGAGAGCGAGCCAGACAAGAAAGCAAGTGAATGAGCCAGATATGAGAGCAAGCGAGCGAGCCAGATAAGAGAGCGAGCCAGACAAGAGAGCAAGTGAGCGAGCCAGATATGAGAGCGAGTGAGCCAGACATGAGAGCAAGCGAGTGAGCCAGATATGAGAGCGAGCGAGCCAGACATGAGAGCAAGTGAGCGAGCCAGATATGAGAGCGAGCGAGCCAGACATGAGAGCAAGAGCGCGAGCAAGATATGAGAGCGAGCGAGCCAGACATGATAGCAAGCTAGCGAGCCAGATATGAGAGCGAGTGAGCCAGACATAAGAGCAAGCGAGCGATCAAGATATGAGATCGAGCGAGCCAGATATGCGAGCAAGCCAGAAAAGAGAGCGAGCCAGACAAGAGAGCAAGTGAGTGAGCCAGATATGAGAGCAAGCGAGCGAGCCAGATATGCGAGCGAGCGAGCCAGATAAGAGAGCGAGCCAGACAAGAAAGCAAGCGAGCGAGCCAGATATGCGAGCGAGCGAACCAGATATGAGAGTGAGCCAGACAAGAGAGCAAGCGAGCGAGCCAGATATGCGAGCGAACGAGCAAGATATGAGAGCGAGCAAGCCAGACATGAGAGCAAGCGAGCGAGCCAAATATGAGAGCGATCGAGCCAGACATGAGGGCAAGCGAGCGAGCCAAATATGAGAGCGATCGAGCCAGACATGAGAGCAAGCGAGCAAGCCAGATATGAGAGCGAGCCAGACATGAGAGCAAGCGAGCGAGCCAGATATGAGAGTGAGCGAGCCAGTCATAAGAGCAAGCGAGCAAGCCAGATATGAGAGCGAGCCAGACATGAGAGCAAGAGAGAGAGCAAGATATGAGAGCGAGCGAGCCAGACATGAGAGCAAGAGAGAGAGCAAGATATGAGAGCGAGCGAGCCAGACAAGAGAGCAAGTGAGTGAGCCAGATATGAGAGCAAGCGAGCGAGCCAGATATGCGAGCGAGCGAGCCAGATAAGAGAGCGAGCCAGACAAGAAAGCAAGCGAGCGAGCCAGATATGCGAGCGAGCGAACCAGATATGAGAGTGAGCCAGACAAGAGAGCAAGCGAGCGAGCCAGATATGCGAGCGAACGAGCAAGATATGAGAGCGAGCAAGCCAGACATGAGAGCAAGCGAGCGAGCCAAATATGAGAGCGATCGAGCCAGACATGAGGGCAAGCGAGCGAGCCAAATATGAGAGCGATCGAGCCAGACATGAGAGCAAGCGAGCAAGCCAGATATGAGAGCGAGCCAGACATGAGAGCAAGCGAGCGAGCCAGATATGAGAGTGAGCGAGCCAGTCATAAGAGCAAGCGAGCAAGCCAGATATGAGAGCGAGCCAGACATGAGAGCAAGAGAGCGAGCAAGATATGAGAGCAAACCAGATAAGAGAGCGAATCAGACAAGAGAGCAAGCGAGCCAGCCAGATATGAGAGCGAGCGAGCAAGACATGAGATCAGGCGAGCGAGCCAGATATGAGAGCGAGCGAGCCAGACATGAGAGCAAGCGAGCGAGCCAGATATGAGAGCGAGCCAGACATGAGAGCAAGCGAGCGAGCCAGATATGAGAGTGAGCGAGCCAGTCATAAGAGCAAGCGAGCAAGCCAGATATGAGAGCGAGCCAGACATGAGAGCAAGAGAGCGAGCAAGATATGAGAGCAAACCAGATAAGAGAGCGAATCAGACAAGAGAGCAAGCGAGCCAGCCAGATATGAGAGCGAGCGAGCAAGACATGAGATCAGGCGAGCGAGCCAGATATGAGAGCGAGCGAGCCAGACATGAGAGCAAGCGAGCGAGCCAGATATGAGAGCGAGCCAGACATGAGAGCAAGCGAGCGAGCAAGATATGAGAGCGAGCAAGCCAGACATGAGAGCAAGCGAGCGAGCCAGATATGAGAGCGAGCCAGACATGAGAGCAAGAGCGCGAGCAAGATATGAGAGCGAGCGAGCCAAACATGAGAGCAAGCTAGCGAGCCAGATATGAGAGCGAGTGAGCCAGACATAAGAGCAAGCGGGCGATCAAGATATGAGATCGAGCGAGCCAAATATGCGAGCAAGCCAGAAAAGAGAGCGAGCCAGACAAGAGAGCAAGTGAGTGAGCCAGATATGAGAGCAAGCGAGCGAGCCAGATATGCGAGCGAGCGAGCCAGATAAGAGAGCGAGCCAGACAAGAAAGCAAGCGAGCGAGCCAGATATGCGAGCGAGCGAACCAGATAAGAGAGTGAGCCAGACAAGAGAGCAAGCGAGCGAGCCAGATATGCGAGCGAACGAGCAAGATATGAGAGCGAGCAAGCCAGACATGAGAGCAAGCGAGCGAGCCAAATATGAGAGCGATCGAGCCAGACATGAGGGCAAGCGAGCGAGCCAAATATGAGAGCGATCGAGCCAGACATGAGAGCAAGCGAGCAAGCCAGATATGAGAGCGAGCCAGACATGAGAGCAAGCGAGCAAGCCAGATATGAGAGCGAGCAAGCCAGTCATAAGAGCAAGCGAGCAAGCCAGATATGAGAGCGAGCCAGACATGAGAGCAAGAGAGAGAGCAAGATATGAGAGCAAACCAGATAAGAGAGCGAATCAGACAAGAGAGCAAGCGAGCCAGCCAGATATGAGAGCGAGCGAGCCAGACATGAGAGCAAGCAAGCAAGCCAGATATGAGAGCGAGCGAGCCAGACATGAGAGCAAGCGAGCGAGCCAGATATGAGAGCGAGCGAGCCAGATATGAGAGCAAGCGAGCGAGCAAGATATGAGAGCGAGCGAGCAAGACATGAGATCAGGCGAGCGAGCCAGATATGAGAGCGGGCGAGCCAGACATGAGAGCAAGCAAGCAAGCCAGATATGAGAGCGAGCGAGCCAGACATGAGAGCAAGCGAGCGAGCCAGATATGAGAGCGAGGGAGCCAGATATGAGAGCAAGCGAGCGAGCAAGATATGAGAGCGAGCGAGCAAGACATGAGATCAGGCGAGCGAGCCAGATATGAGAGCGAGCGAGCCAGACATGAGAGCAAGCGAGCGAGCCAGATATGAGAGCGAGCCAGACATGAGAGCAAGCGAGCGAGCAAGATATGAGAGCAAACCAGATAAGAGAGCGAATCAGACAAGAGAGCAAGCGAGCCAGCCAGATATGAGAGCGAGCGAGCCAGACATGAGAGCAAGCAAGCAAGCCAGATATGAGAGCGAGCGAGCCAGACATGAGAGCAAGCGAGCGAGCCAGATATGAGAGCGAGCGAGCCAGATATGAGAGCAAGCGAGCGAGCAAGATATGAGAGCGAGCGAGCAAGACATGAGATCAGGCGAGCGAGCCAGATATGAGAGCGAGCGAGCCAGACATGAGAGCAAGCAAGCAAGCCAGATATGAGAGCGAGCGAGCCAGACATGAGAGCAAGCGAGCGAGCCAGATATGAGAGCGAGGGAGCCAGATATGAGAGCAAGCGAGCGAGCAAGATATGAGAGCAAACCAGATAAGAGAGCGAATCAGACAAGAGAGCAAGCGAGCCAGCCAGATATGAGAGCGAGCGAGCCAGCAAGCGAGCGAGCAAGATATGAGAGCGAGCGAGCAAGACATGAGATCAGGCGAGCGAGCCAGATTTGAGAGCGAGCGAGCCAGACATGAGAGCAAGCGAGTGAGCCAGATATGAGAGCGAGCCAGACATGAGAGCAAGCAAGCGAGCAAGATATGAGAGCGAGCGAGCCAGACATGAGAGCAAGCGAGCGAGCCAGATATGAGAGCGAGCCAGACATGAGAGCAAGCGAGCGAGCAAGATATGAGAGCGAGCGAGCCAGACATGAGAGCAAGCGAGCGAGCCAGATATGAGAGCGAGCGAGCCAGACATGAGAGCAAGAGCGCGAGCAAGATATGAGAGCGAGCGAGCCAGACATGAGAGCAAGCTAGCGAGCCAGATATGAGAGCGAGTGAGCCAGACATAAGAGCAAGCGAGCGATCAAGATATGTGAGCGAGCGAGTCAGTCATAAGAGCAAGCAAGCGAGCCAAATATGAGAGCGATCGAGCCAGACATGAGAGCAAGCGAGCAAGCCAGATATGAGAGCGAGCGAGCCAGACATGAGAGCAAGCGAGCGAGCCAGATATGAGAGCGAGCGAGCCAGTCATAAGAGCAAGCGAGCAAGCCAGATATGAGAGCGAGCCAGACATGAGAGCAAGAGAGCGAGCAAGATATGAGAGCAAACCAGATAAGAGAGCGAATCAGACAAGAGAGCAAGCGAGCGAGCCAGATATGAGAGCGAGCGAGCCAGACATGAGAGCAAGCAAGCCAGATATGAGAGCGAGCGAGCCAGACATGAGAGCAAGCGAGCGAGCCAGATATGAGAGCGAGCGAGCCAGATATGAGAGCAAGCGAGCGAGCAAGATATGAGAGCGAGCGAGCAAGACATGAGATCAGGCGAGCGAGCCAGATATGAGAGCGAGCGAGCCAGACATGAGAGCAAGCGAGCGAGCCAGATATGAGAGCGAGCCAGACATGAGAGCAAGCGAGCGAGCAAGATATGAGAGCGAGCGAGCCAGACATAAGAGCAAGCGAGCGAGCCAGATATGAGAGCGAGCGAGCCAAACATGAGAGCAAGAGCGCGAGCAAGATATGAGAGCGAGCGAGCCAGACATGAGAGCAAGCTAGCGAGCCAGATATGAGAGCGAGTGAGCCAGACATAAGAGCAAGCGAGCGATCAAGATATGAGATCGAGCGAGCCAGATATGCGAGCAAGCCAGATAAGAGAGGGAGCCAGACAAGAGAGCAAGTGAGTGAGCCAGATATGAGAGCAAGCGAGCGAGCCAGATATGCGAGCGAGCGAGCCAGATAAGAGAGCGAGCCAGATAAGAGAGCAAGCGAGCGAGCCAGATATGCGAGCGAGCGAACCAGATAAGAGAGTGAGCCAGACAAGAGAGCAAGCAAGCGAGCCAGATATGCGAGCGAACGAGCAAGATATGAGAGCGAGCAAGCCAAATATGAGAGCAAGCGAGCGAGCCAAATATGAGAGCGATCGAGCCAGACATGAGAGCAAGCGAGCGAGCCAAATATGAGAGCGATCGAGCCAGACATGAGAGCAAGCGAGCGAGCCAGATATGAGAGCGAGCGAGCCAGACATGAGAGCAAGCGAGCGAGACAGATATGAGAGCTAGCGAGCCAGTCATAAGAGCAAGCGAGCAAGCCAGATATGAGAGCGAGCCAGACATGAGAGCAAGCGAGCGAGCAAGATATGAGAGCAAACCAGATAAAAGAGCGAATCAGACAAGAGAGCAAGAGAGCGAGCCAGATATGAGAGCGAGCGAGCCAGACATGAGAGCAATCAAGCAAGCCAGATATGAGAGCGAGCGAGCCAGATATGAGAGCGAGCGAGCCAGATATGAGAGCAAGCGAGCGAGCAAGATATGAGAGCGAGCGTGCAAGACATGAGATCAGGCGAGCGAGCCAGATATGAGAGCGAGCGAGCCAGACATGAGAGCAAGCGAGCGAGCCAAATATGAGAGCGAGCCAGACATGAGAGCAAGCGAGCGAGCAGGATATGAGAGCGAGCGAGCCAGACATGAGAGCAAGCGAGCGAGCCAGATATGAGAGCGAGCCAGACATGAGAGCAAACGAGCGAGCAAGATATGAGAGAGAGCCAGATAAGAGAGTGAACCAGACAAGAGAGTAAGCGAGCGAGCCAGATATGAGAGCGAGCGAGCCAGACATTAGAGCAAGCGAGCGAGCCAGATATGAGAGCGAGCGAGCCACACATGAGAGCAAGCGAGCGAGCAAGATATGAGAGCGAGCGAGCAAGACATAAGAGCAAGCGAGCGAGCCAGATATGAGAGCGAGTGAGCCAGACATGAGAGCAAGCGAGCGAGCCAGATATGAGAGCGAGCGAGCCAGACATGAGAGCAAGCGAACGAGCCAGATATGAGAGCGAGCCAGACATGAGAGCAAGCTTGCAAGCAAGATATGAGAGCGAGCCAGATAAGAGAGCGAACCAGACAAGAGAGCATGCCAGCGAGCCAGATATGAGAGAGAGCGAGCCAGGCATGAGATAAAGCGAGCGATCCAGATATGAGAGCGAGCGAGCCAGACATGAGAGCAAGCGAGCGAGCCAGATATGAGAGCGAGCGAGCCAGACATGAGAGCAAGCGAGCGAGCCAGATAAGAGAGCGAGCGAGATATAAGAGCAATCGAGCGAGTCAGATATGCAAGCGAGCGAGCCAGATAAGAGAGCGAGCCAGACAAGAGAGCAAGTGAGCAAACCAGATATGAGAGCGAGCGAGCCAGACATGAAAGCAAGCGAGCGAGCCAGATATGAGAGCGAGCGAGCCAGACATGAGAGCAAGCGAGCGAGCAAGATATGAGAGCGAGCGAGCCAGACATGAGAGCAAGCGAGCGAGCCAGATATGAGAGCGAGTGAGCCAGACATAAGAGCAAGCGAGCGAGCAATATGTGAGATCGAGCGAGCCAGATATTGGAGCGAGCCAGATAAGAGAGCGAGCAAGACAAGAGAGCAAGTGAGTGAGCCAGATATGAGAGCAAGCGAGCGAGCCAGATATGCGAGCGAGCGAGCCAGATAAGAGAGCGAGCCAGACAAGAGAGCAAGCGAGCGAGCCAGATATGCGAGCGAGCGAGCCAGACATGAGAGCAAGCAAGCAAGCCAGATATGAGAGCGAGCGAGACAGACATGAGAGCAAGCGAGCGAGCCAGATATGAGAGCGAGCGAGCAAGACATGAGAGCAGGCGAGCGAGCCAGATATGAGAGCGAGTGAGCCAGACATGAGAGCAAGCGAGCGAGCCAGATATGAGAGCGAGCGAGCCAGACATGAGAGCAAGCGAGCGAGCCAGATATGAGAGCGAGTAAGTCAGACATGAGAGCAAGCGAGCGAGCCAGATATGAGAGCGAGCCAGACATGAGAGCAAACGAACGAGCAAGATATGAGAGAGCCAGATAAGAGAGCGAACCAGACAAGAGAGTAAGCGAGCGAGCCAGATATGAGAGCAAGCGAGCGAGCCAGATATGCGAGCGAGCGAGCCAAATAGGAGAGCGAGCCAGACAAGAGAGCAAGCGAGCAAGCCAGATATGCGAGCGAGCCAGATAAGAGAGCGAGCCAGACAAGAGAGCATGCGCGCGAGCCAGACATGAGAGTAAGCGAGCAAGCCAGATATGCGAGCGTACGAGCCAGATATGAGAGCGAGCGAGCCAGCAAGATATGAGAGCGAGCGAGCCAGACATGAGAGCAAGCGAGCGAGCCAGATATGCGAGCGTAACGAGCCAGATATGAGAGTGAGCGAGCCAGCAAGATATGAGTGCGAGCGAGCCAGACATGAGAGCAAGCAAGCAAGCCAGATATGAGAGCGAGGCGAGCCAGACATGAGAGCAAGCGAGCGAGCCAGATATGAGAGCGAGTGAGCCAGACATGAGAGCAAGCGAGCGAGCCAGATATGAGAGCGAGCGAGCCAGACATGAGAGCAAGCGAGCGAGCCAGATATGAGAGCGAGTAAGTCAGACATGAGAGCAAGCGAGCGAGCCAGATATGAGAGCGAGCCAGACATGAGAGCAAATGAACGAGCAAGATATGAGAGAGAGTCAGATAAGAGAGCGAACCAGACAAGAAAGTAAGCGAGCGAGCCAGATATGAGAGCGAGCGAGCCAGACATGAGAGCAAGCGAGCGAGCCAGATATGCGAGCGAGCGAGCCAAATAGGAGAGCGAGCCAGACAAGAGAGCAAGTGAGCAAGCCAGATATGCGAGCGAGCCAGATAAGAGAGCGAGCCAGACAAGAGAGCATGCGCGCGAGCCAGACATGAGAGTAAGCGAGCAAGCCAGATATTCGAGCGAACGAGCCAGATATGAGAGCGAGCAAGCCAGACATGAGAGCAAGCGAGCGAGCCAGATATGCGAGCGAACGAGCCAGATATGAGAGCGAGCGAGCCAGCAAGATATGAGAGCGAGCGAGCCAGACATGAGAGCAAGCAAGCAAGCCAGATATGAGAGCGAGCGAGCCAGACATGAGAGCAAGCGAGCGAGCCAGATATGAGAGCGAGCGAGCCAGATATGAGAGCAAGCGAGCGAGCAAGATATGAGAGCGAGCGAGCACGACATGAGAGCAGGCGAGCGAGCCAGATATGAGAGCGAGTGAGCCAGACATGAGAGCAAGCGAGCGAGCCAGATATGAGAGCAAGCGAGTCAGACATGAGAGCAAGCGAGCGAGCCAGATATGAGAGTGAGTAAGTCAGACATGAGAGCAAGCGAGCGAGCCAGATATGAGAGCGAGCCAGACATGAGAGCAAGCGAGCGAGCAAGATATGAGAGCGAGCGAGCCAGACATTAGAGCAAGCGAGCGAGCAAGATATGAGAGCGAGCGAGCCACACATGAGAGCAAGCGAGCGAGCAAGATATGAGAGCGAGCGAGCAAGACATAAGAGCAAGCGAGCGAGCCAGATATGAGAGCGAGTGAGCCAGACATGAGAGCAAGCGAGCGAGCCAGATATGAGAGCGAGCGAGCCAGACATGAGAGCAAGCGAGCGAGCCAGATATGAGAGCGAGCCAGACATGAGAGCAAGCTTGCAAGCAAGATATGAGAGCGAGCCAGATAAGAGAGCGAACCAGACAAGAGAGCATGCCAGCGAGCCAGATATGAGAGCGAGCGAGCCAGGCATGAGATAAAGCGAGCGAGCCAGATATGAGAGCGAGCGAACCAGACATGAGAGCAAGCGAGCGAGCCAGATATGAGAGCAAGCGAGCGAGCCAGATATGAGAGCGAGCGAGCGAGCAAGATATGAGAGCGAGCGAGCCAGACATGAGAGCAAGCGAGCTAGCCAGATATGAGAGCGAGTGAGCCAGACATAAGAGCAAGCGAGCGAGCAATATGTGAGATCGAGCGAGCCAGATATGCGAGCGAGCCAGATAAGAGAGCGAGCAAGACAAGAGAGCAAGTGAGTGAGCCAGATATGAGAGCAAGCGAGCGAGCCAGATATGCGAGCGAGCGAGCCAGATAAGAGAGCGAGCCAGACAAGAGAGCAAGCAAGCAAGCCAGATATGAGAGCGAGCGAGACAGACATGAGAGCAAGCGAGCGAGCCAGATATGAGAGCGAGCGAGCCAGATATGAGAGCAAGCGAGTGAGCAAGATATGAGAGCGAGCGAGCAAGACATGAGAGCAGGCGAGCGAGCCAGATATGAGAGCGAGTGAGCCAGACATGAGAGCAAGCGAGCGAGCCAGATATGAGAGCGAGCGAGCCAGACATGAGAGCAAGCGAGCGAGCCAGATATGAGAGCGAGTAAGTCAGACATGAGAGCAAGCGAGCGAGCCAGATATGAGAGCGAGCCAGACATGAGAGCAAACAAACGAGCAAGATATGAGAGAGCCAGATAAGAGAGCCAACCAGACAAGAGAGTAAGCGAGCGAGCCAGATATGAGAGCAAGCGAGCGAGCCAGATATGCGAGCGAGCGAGCCAAATAGGAGAGCGAGCCAGACAAGAGAGCAAGCGAGCAAGCCAGATATGCGAGCGAGCCAGATAAGAGAGCGAGTCAGACAAGAGAGCATGGGCGCGAGCCAGACATGAGAGTAAGCGAGCAAGCCAGATATGCGAGCGAACGAGCCAGATATGAGAGCGAGCGAGCCAGACATGAGAGCAAGCGAGCGAGCCAGATATGCGAGCGAACGAGCCAGATATGAGAGCGAGCGAGCCAGCAAGATATGAGAGCGAGCGAGCCAGACATGAGAGCAAGCAAGCCAGATATGAGAGCGAGCGAGCCAGACATGAGAGCAAGCGAGCGAGCCAGATATGAGAGCGAGCGAGCCAGATATGAGAGCAAGCGAGCGAGCAAGATATGAGAGCGAGCGAGCACGACATGAGAGCAGGCGAGCGAGCCAGATATGAGAGCAAGCGAGCCAGACATGAGAGCAAGCGAGCGAGCCAGATATGAGAGCGAGTAGGTCAGACATGAGAGCAAGCGAGCGAGCCAGATATGAGAGCGAGCCAGACATGAGAGCAAGCGAGCGAGCAAGATATGAGAGCAAATGAACGAGCAAGATATGAGAGAGAGCCAGATAAGAGAGCGAACCAGACAAGAGAGTAAGCGAGCGAGCCAGATATGAGAGCGAGCGAGCCAGACATGAGAGCAAGCGAGCGAGCCAGATATGCGAGCGAGCGAGCCAAATAGGAGAGCGAGCCAGACAAGAGAGCAAGTGAGCAAGCCAGATATGCGAGCGAGCCAGATAAGAGAGCGAGCCAGACAAGAGAGCATGCGCGCGAGCCAGACATGAGAGTAAGCGAGCAAGCCAGATATGCGAGCGAACGAGCCAGATATGAGAGCGAGCGAGCCAGCAAGATATGAGAGCGAGCGAGCCAGACATGAGAGCAAGCGAGCGAGCCAGATATGCGAGCGAACGAGCCAGATATGAGAGCGAGCGAGCCAGCAAGATATGAGAGCGAGCGAGCCAGACATGAGAGCAAGCAAGCAAGCCAGATATGAGAGCGAGCGAGCCAGACATGAGAGCAAGCGAGCGAGCCAGATATGAGAGCGAGCGAGCCAGATATGAGAGCAAGCGAGCGAGCAAGATATGAGAGCGAGCGAGCACGACATGAGAGCAGGCGAGCGAGCCAGATATGAGAGCGAGTGAGCCAGACATGAGAGCAAGCGAGCGAGCCAGATATGAGAGCGAGCGAGCCAGACATGAGAGCAAGCGAGCGAGCCAGATATGAGAGCGAGTAAGTCAGACATGAGAGCAAGCGAGCGAGCCAGATATGAGAGCGAGCCAGACATGAGAGCAAATGAATGAGCAAGATATGAGAGAGAGCCAGATAAGAGAGCGAACCAGACAAGAGAGTAAGCGAGCGAGCCAGATATGAGAGCGAGCGAGCCAGACATGAGAGCATGCGAGCGAGCCAGATATGAGAGCGAGCGAGCCAGACATGAGAGCAAGCGAGCGAGCTAGATATGAGAGCGAACGAGCCAGACATGAGAGCAAGCGAGCGAGCCAGATAAGAGAGTGAGCGAGCCAGACATGAGAGCAAGCGAGCGAGCCAGATAAGAGAGCGAGCCAGATATGAGAGCAAGCGAGCAAGCCAGATATGCAAGCGAGAGAAGGATAAGAGAGCGAGCCAGACAAGAGAGCAAGCGAGCAAACCAGATATGAGAGCGAGCGAGCCAGACATGAAAGCAAGCGAGCCAGCAAGATATGAGAGCGAGCGAGCCAGACATGAGAGCAAGCGAGCGAGCCAGATATGAGAGCGAGTGAGCCAGACATAAGGGCAAGCGAGCGAGCAAGATATGAGATCGAGCGAGCCAGATATGCGAGCGAGCCAGATAAGAGAGCGAGCAAGACAAGAGAAGCAAGTGAGTGAGCCAGATATGAGAGCAAGCGAGCGAGCCAGATATGCGAGCGAGCGAGCCAAATAGGAGAGCGAGCCAGACAAGAGAGCAAGCGAGCAAGCCAGATATGCGAGCGAGCCAGATAAGAGAGCGAGCCAGACAAGAGAGCATGCGCGCGAGCCAGACATGAGAGTAAGCGAGCGAGCCAGATATGCGAGCGAACGAGCCAGATATGAGAGCGAGCGAGCCAGACATGAGAGCAAGCGAGCGAGCCAGATATGCGAGCGAACGAGCCAGATATGAGAGCGAGCGAGTCAGACATGAGAGCAAGCGAGCGAGCCAGATATGAGAGCAAGCGAGCCAGACATGAGAGCAAGCGAGCAAGTCAGATATGAGAGCGATCGAGCCAGACATAAGAGCAAGCGAGCAAGCCAGATATGAGAGCGAGCGAGCCAGACATGAAAGCAAGCGAGCGAGCCAGATATGAGAGCGAACGAGCCAGATATGAGAGCGAGCGAGCCAGACATGAGATCAAGCAAGCGAGCCAGATAAGAGAGCAAGCGAGCCAGACATGAGAGCAAGCGAGCGAGCCAGATATGAGAGCGAGCGAGCCAGACATGAGAGCAAGCGAGCAAGCCAGATATGAGAGCAAGCGAGCCAGAATTGAGAGCAAGCTAGCGAGCTAGATATGAGAGAGAGCGAGCCAGACATGAGAGCAAGCGAGCGAGCCAGATATGAGAGCGAGCGAGCCAGACATGAGAGCAAGCGAGCGAGCAAGATATGAGAGCGAGCGAGCCAGACATGAGAGCAAGCGAGCGAGCCAGACATGAGAGCAAGCGAGCGAGCCAGATATGAGAGCGAGCCAGACATGAGAGCAAGCGAGCGAGCAAGATATGAGAGCGAGCGAGCCAGATATGAGAGCGAGCCAGACATGAGAGCAAACGAGCGAGCAAGATATGATAGAGAGCCAGATAAGAGAGCGAACCAGACAAGAGAGTAAGCGAGCGAGCCAGATATGAGAGCGAGCGAGCCAGACATTAGAGCAAGCGAGCGAGCCAGATATGAGAGCGAGCGAGCCACACATGAGAGCAAGCGAGCGAGCAAGATATGAGAGCGAGCGAGCAAGACATGAGAGCAAGCGAGCGAGCCAGATATGAGAGCGAGTGAGCCAGACATGAGAGCAAGTGAGCGAGCCAGATATGAGAGCAAGCGAGCCAGACATGAGAGCAAGCGAGCGAGACAGATATGAGAGCGAGCCAGACATGAGAGCAAGCTTGCAAGCAAGATATGAGAGCGAGCCAGATAAGAGAGCGAACCAGACAAGAGAGCATGCCAGCGAGCCAGATATGAGAGCGAGCGAGCCAGACATGAGAGCAAGCGAGCCGAACCAGATATGAGAGCGAGCGAGCCAGACATGAGAGCAAGTGAGCGAGCCAGATATGAGAGCGAGCGAGCCAGACATGAGAGCAAGCGAGCCGAGCCAGATATGAGAGCGAGCGAGCCAGACATGAGAGCAAGCGAGCCGAGCCAGATATGAGAGCGAGCGAGCCAGACATGAGAGCAAGTGAGCGAGCCAGATATGAGAGCGAGCGAGCCAGACATGAGAGCAAGCGAGCGAGCCAGATAAGAGAGCGAGCCAGATATGAGAGCAATCGAGCGAGCCAGATATGCAAGCGAGCGAGCCAGATAAGAGAGCGAGCCAGACAAGAGAGCAAGCTAGCAAACCAGATATGAGAGCGAGCGAGCCAGACATGAAAGCAAGCGAGCGAGCCAGATATGAGAGCGAGCGAGCCAGACATGAGAGCAAGCGAGCGAGCAAGATATGAGAGCGAGCGAGCCAGACATGAGAGCAAGCGAGCGAGCCAGATATGAGAGCGAGTGAGCCAGACATAAGAGCAAGCGAGCGAGCAAGATATGAGATCGAGCGAGCCAGATATGCGAGCGAGCCAGATAAGAGAGCGAGCAAGACAAGAGAGCAAGTGAGTGAGCCAGATATGAGAGCAAGCGAGCGAGCCAGATATGAGAGCGAGCGAGCGAGCCAGATATGCGAGCGAGCGAGCCAGATAAGAGAGTGAGCCAGACAAGAGAGCAAGCGAGCGAGCCAGATATGCGAGCGAACGAGCAAGATATGAGAGCGAGCAAGCCAGACATGAGAGCAAGCGAGCGAGCCAAATATGAGAGCGATCGAGCCAGACATGAGAGCAAGCGAGCGAGCCAAATATGAGAGCGATCGAGCCAGACATGAGAGCAAGCAAGCGAGCCAGATATGAGAGCGAGCGAGCCAGACATGAGAGCAAGCGAGCGAGCCAGATATGAGAGCGAGCTAGCCAGTCATAAGAGCAAGCGAGCAAGCCAGATATGAGAGCGAGCCAGACATGAGAGCAAGCGAGCGAGCAAGATATGAGAGCAAAACAGATAAGAGAGCGAATCAGACAAGAGAGCAAGTGAGCAAGCCAGATATGAGAGCAAGCGAGCCAGACATGAGAGCAAGCGAGCGAGCCAGATATGAGAGCGAGCCAGATATGAGAGCAAACGAACGAGCAAGATATGAGAGAGAGCCAGATAAGAGAGCGAACCAGACATGAGAGCAAGCGAGCGAGCCAGATATGAGAGCGAGTGAGCCAGACATGAGAGCAAGCAAGCGAGCCAGATATGAGAGCGAGCAAGCCAGACATGAGAGCAAGCGAGCGAGCCAGATATTAGAGCGAGTAAGCCAGACATGAGAGCAAGCGAGCGAGCCAGATATGAGAGCGAGCCAGACATGAGAGCAAACGAACGAGCAAGATATGAGAGAGAGCCAGATAAGAGAGCGAACCAGACAAGAGAGTAAGCGAGCGAGCCTAATATGAGAGCGAGCGAGCCAGACATGAGAGCAAGCGAGCGAGCCAGATATGAGAGCGAGCGAGCCAGACATGAGAGCAAGCGAGCGAGCTAGATATGAGAGCGAGCGAGCAAGACATGAGAGCAAGCGAGCGATCCAGATATGAGAGCGAGCGAGCCAGACATGAGAGCAAGCGAGCGAGCCAGATATGAGAGCGAGCGAGCCAAACATGAGAGCAAGTGAGCGAGCCAGATATGAGAGCGAGCCAGACATGAGAGCAAGCTTGCAAGCAAGATATGAGAGCGAGCCAGATAAGAGAGCGAACGAGACAAGAGAGCATGCCAGCGAGCCAGATATGAGAGCGAGCGAGCCAGACATGAGAGCAAGCGAGCGAGCCAGATATGAGAGCGAGCGAGCCAGACATGAGAGCAAGCGAGCGAGCCAGATATGAGAGCGAGCGAGCCAGACATGAGAGCAAGCGAGCGAGCCAGATAAGAGAGCGAGCCAGATATGAGAGCAAGCGAGCGAGCCAGATATGCAAGCGAGCGAGCCAGATAAGAGAGCGAGCCAGACAAGAGATCAAGCGAGCAAACCAGATATGAGAGCGAGCGAGCCAGACATGAAAGCAAGCGAGCGAGCCAGATATGAGAGCGAGCGAGCCAGACATGAGAGCAAGCGAGCGAGCAAGATATGAGAGCGAGCGAGCCAGACATGAGAGCAAGCGAGCGAGCCAGATATGAGAGCGAGTGAGCCAGACATAAGAGCAAGCGAGCGAGCAAGATATGAGATCGAGTGAGCCAGATATGCGAGCGAGCCAGATAAGAGAGCGAGCAAGACAAGAGAGCAAGTGAGTGAGCCAGATATGAGAGCAAGCGAGCGAGCCAGATATGCGAGCGAGCGAGCCAAATAGGAGAGCGAGCCAGACAAGAGAGCAAGCGAGCAAGCCAGATATGCGAGCGAGCCAGATAAGAGAGCGAGCCAGACAAGAGAGCATGCGCGCGAGCCAGACATGAGAGTAAGCGAGCGAGCCAGATATGAGAGCAAGCGAGCCAGACATGAGAGCAAGCGAGCAAGCCAGATATGAGAGCGAGCGAGCCAGATATGAGAGCAAGCGAGCGAGCAAGATATGAGAGCGAGCGAGCACGACATGAGAGCAGGCGAGCGAGCCAGATATGAGAGCAAGCGAGCCAGACATGAGAGCAAGCAAGCGAGCCAGATATGAGAGCGAGTAGGTCAGACATGAGAGCAAGCGAGCGAGCCAGATATGAGAGCGAGCCAGACATGAGAGCAAGCGAGCGAGCAAGATATGAGAGCAAATGAACGAGCAAGATATGAGAGAGAGCCAGATAAGAGAGCGAACCAGACAAGAGAGTAAGCGAGCGAGCCAGATATGAGAGCGAGCGAGCCAGACATGAGAGCAAGCGAGCGAGCCAGATATGCGAGCGAGCGAGCCAAATAGGAGAGCGAGCCAGACAAGAGAGCAAGTGAGCAAGCCAGATATGCGAGCGAGCCAGATAAGAGAGCGAGCCAGACAAGAGAGCATGCGCGCGAGCCAGACATGAGAGTAAGCGAGCAAGCCAGATATGCGAGCGAACGAGCCAGATATGAGAGCGAGCGAGCCAGCAAGATATGAGAGCGAGCGAGCCAGACATGAGAGCAAGCGAGCGAGCCAGATATGCGAGCGAACGAGCCAGATATGAGAGCGAGCGAGCCAGCAAGATATGAGAGCGAGCGAGCCAGACATGAGAGCAAGCAAGCAAGCCAGATATGAGAGCGAGCGAGCCAGACATGAGAGCAAGCGAGCGAGCCAGATATGAGAGCGAGCGAGCCAGATATGAGAGCAAGCGAGCGAGCAAGATATGAGAGCGAGCGAGCACGACATGAGAGCAGGCGAGCGAGCCAGATATGAGAGCGAGTGAGCCAGACATGAGAGCAAACGAGCGAGCCAGATATGAGAGCGAGCGAGCCAGACATGAGAGCAAGCGAGCGAGCCAGATATGAGAGCGAGTAAGTCAGACATGAGAGCAAGCGAGCGAGCCAGATATGAGAGCGAGCCAGACATGAGAGCAAATGAACGAGCAAGATATGCGAGCGAGCCAGATAAGAGAGCGAACCAGACAAGAGAGTAAGCGAGCGAGCCAGATATGAGAGCGAGCGAGCCAGACATGAGAGCATGCGAGCGAGCCAGATATGAGAGCGAGCGAGCCAGACATGAGAGCAAGCGAGCGAGCTAGATATGAGAGCGAACGAGCCAGACATGAGAGCAAGCGAGCGAGCCAGATAAGAGAGCGAGCGAGCCAGACATGAGAGCAAGCGAGCGAGCCAGATAAGAGAGCGAGCCAGATATGAGAGCAAGCGAGCAAGCCAGATATGAAAGCGAGCGAGCCAGATAAGAGAGCGAGCCAGACAAGAGAGCAAGCGAGCAAACCAGATATGAGAGCGAGCGAGCCAGACATGAAAGCAAGCGAGCCAGCAAGATATGAGAGCGAGCGAGCCAGACATGAGAGCAAGCGAGCGAGCCAGATATGAGAGCGAGTGAGCCAGACATAAGGGCAAGCGAGCGAGCAAGATATGAGATCGAGCGAGCCAGATATGCGAGCGAGCCAGATAAGAGAGCGAGCAAGACAAGAGAGCAAGTGAGTGAGCCAGATATGAGAGCAAGCGAGCGAGCCAGATATGCGAGCGAGCGAGCCAAATAGGAGAGCGAGCCAGACTAGAGAGCAAGCGAGCAAGCCAGATATGCGAGCGAGCCAGATAAGAGAGCGAGCCAGACAAGAGAGCATGCGCGCGAGCCAGACATGAGAGTAAGCGAGCGAGCCAGATATGCGAGCGAACGAGCCAGATATGAGAGCGAGCGAGCCAGACATGAGAGCAAGCGAGCGAGCCAGATATGCGAGCGAACGAGCCAGATATGAGAGCGAGCGAGTCAGACATGAGAGCAAGCGAGCGAGCCAGATATGAGAGCAAGCGAGCCAGACATGAGAGCAAGCGAGCAAGTCAGATATGAGAGCGATCGAGCCAGACATAAGAGCAAGCGAGCAAGCCAGATATGAGAGCGAGCGAGCCAGACATGAAAGCAAGCGAGCGAGCCAGATATGAGAGCGAACGAGCCAGATATGAGAGGGAGCGAGCCAGACATGAGATCAAGCAAGCGAGCCAGATAAGAGAGCAAGCGAGCCAGACATGAGAGCAAGCGAGCGAGCCAGATATGAGAGCGAGCGAGCCAGACATGAGAGCAAGCGAGCAAGCCAGATATGAGAGCAAGCGAGCCAGAATTGAGAGCAAGCTAGCGAGCTAGATATGAGAGAGAGCGAGCCAGACATGAGAGCAAGCGAGCGAGCCAGATATGAGAGCGAGCGAGCCAGACATGAGAGCAAGCGAGCGAGCAAGATATGAGAGCGAGCGAGCCAGACATGAGAGCAAGCGAGCGAGCCAGACATGAGAGCAAGCGAGCGAGCCAGATATGAGAGCGAGCCAGACATGAGAGCAAGCGAGCGAGCAAGATATGAGAGCGAGCGAGCCAGATATGAGAGCGAGCCAGACATGAGAGCAAACGAGCGAGCAAGATATGATAGAGAGCCAGATAAGAGAGCGAACCAGACAAGAGAGTAAGCGAGCGAGCCAGATATGAGAGCGAGCGAGCCAGACATTAGAGCAAGCGAGCGAGCCAGATATGAGAGCGAGCGAGCCACACATGAGAGCAAGCGAGCGAGCAAGATATGAGAGCGAGCGAGCAAGACATGAGAGCAAGCGAGCGAGCCAGATATGAGAGCGAGTGAGCCAGACATGAGAGCAAGTGAGCGAGCCAGATATGAGAGCAAGCGAGCCAGACATGAGAGCAAGCGAGCGAGCCAGATATGAGAGCGAGCCAGACATGAGAGCAAGCTTGCAAGCAAGATATGAGAGCGAGCCAGATAAGAGAGCGAACCAGACAAGAGAGCATGCCAGCGAGCCAGATATGAGAGCGAGCGAGCCAGACATGAGAGCAAGCGAGCCGAGCCAGATATGAGAGCGAGCGAGCCAGACATGAGAGCAAGTGAGCGAGCCAGATATGAGAGCGAGCGAGCCAGACATGAGAGCAAGCGAGCCGAGCCAGATATGAGAGCGAGCGAGCCAGACATGAGAGCAAGCGAGCCGAGCCAGATATGAGAGCGAGCGAGCCAGACATGAGAGCAAGTGAGCGAGCCAGATATGAGAGCGAGCGAGCCAGACATGAGAGCAAGCGAGCGAGCCAGATAAGAGAGCGAGCCAGATATGAGAGCAATCGAGCGAGCCAGATATGCAAGCGAGCGAGCCAGATAAGAGAGCGAGCCAGACAAGAGAGCAAGCTAGCAAACCAGATATGAGAGCGAGCGAGCCAGACATGAAAGCAAGCGAGCGAGCCAGATATGAGAGCGAGCGAGCCAGACATGAGAGCAAGCGAGCGAGCAAGATATGAGAGCGAGCGAGCCAGACATGAGAGCAAGCGAGCGAGCCAGATATGAGAGCGAGTGAGCCAGACATAAGAGCAAGCGAGCGAGCAAGATATGAGATCGAGTGAGCCAGATATGCGAGCGAGCCAGATAAGAGAGCGAGCAAGACAAGAGAGCAAGTGAGTGAGCCAGATATGAGAGCAAGCGAGCGAGCCAGATATGCGAGCGAGCGAGCCAAATAGGAGAGCGAGCCAGACAAGAGAGCAAGCGAGCAAGCCAGATATGCGAGCGAGCCAGATAAGAGAGCGAGCCAGACAAGAGAGCATGCGCGCGAGCCAGACATGAGAGTAAGCGAGCGAGCCAGATATGCGAGCGAACGAGCCAGATATGAGAGCGAGCGAGCCAGACATGAGAGCAAGCGAGCGAGCCAGATATGCGAGCGAACGAGCCAGATATGAGAGCGAGCGAGTCAGACATGAGAGCAAGCGAGCGAGCCAGATATGAGAGCAAGCGAGCCAGACATGAGAGCAAGCGAGCAAGCCAGATATGAGAGCGATCGAGCCAGACATAAGAGCAAGCGAGCAAGCCAGATATGAGAGCGAGCGAGCCAGACATGAAAGCAAGCGAGCGAGCCAGATATGAGTGCGAGCGAGCCAGACATGAGAGCAAGCGAGCCAGATATGAGAGCGATCGAGCCAGACATGAGAGCAAGCGAGCAAGCCAGATATGAGAGCGAGCGAGCCAGACATGAGAGCAAGCGAGCGAGCAAGATATGAGAGCAAGCGAGCAAGACATGAGAGCAAGCGAGCGAGCCAGATATGAGAGCGAGTGAGCCAGACATGAGAGCAAGCGAGCGAGCCAGATATGAGAGCGAGCGAGCCAGACATGAGAGCAAGCTTGCAAGCAAGATAAGAGAGCGAGCCAGATAAGAGAGCGAACGAGACAAGAGAGCAAGCGAGCGAGCCAGATATGAGAGCAAGCGAGCAAGACATGAGAGCAAGCGAGCGAGCCAGATATGAGAGCGAGTGAGCCAGACATGAGAGCAAGCGAGCGAGCCAGATATGAGAGCGAGCGAGCCAGAGATGAGAGCAAGCGAGCGAACCAGATATGCGAGCGAACGAGCCAGATATGAGAGCGAGCGAGCCAGACATGAGATCAAGCGAGCGAGCCAGATATGAGAGCAAGCGAGCCAGACATGAGAGCAAGCGAGCGAGCCAGATTTGAGAGCAAGCGAGCCAGAATTGAGAGCAAGCTAGCGAGCTAGATATGAGAGAGAGCGAGCCAGACATGAGAGCAAGCAAGCGAGCCAGATATGAGAGCGAGCGAGCCAGACATGAGAGCAAGCGAGCGAGCAAGATATGAGAGCGAGCGAGCCAGACATGAGAGCAAGCGAGCAAGCCAGATATGAGAGCAAGCGAGCCAGAATTGAGAGCAAGCTAGCGAGCTAGATATGAGAGAGAGCGAGCCAGACATGAGAGCAAGCGAGCGAGCCAGATATGAGAGCGAGCGAGCCAGACATGAGAGCAAGCGAGCGAGCAAGATATGAGAGCGAGCGAGCCAGACATGAGAGCAAGTGAGCGAGCCAGATATGAGAGCAAGCGAGCAAGCCAGATATGCGAGCGAGCGAGCCAGATAAGAGAGCGAGCCAGACAAGAGAGCAAGTGAGTGAGCCAGTTATGAGAGCAAGCGAGCGAGCCAGATATGCGAGCGAGCGAGCCATATAAGAGAGCGAGCCAGACAAGAGAGCAAGCGAGCGAGCCAGATATGCGAGCGAGCGAGCCAGATAAGACAGTGAGCCAGACAAGAGAGCAAGCGAGCGAGCCAGATATGCGAGCGAACGAGCAAGATATGAGAGCAAGCGAGCCAGACATAAGAGCAAGCAAGCAAGCCAGATATGAGAGCGAGCGAGCCAGACATGAGAGCAAGCTAGCGAGCCAGATATGAGAGCGAGCGAGCCAGATATGAGAGCAAGCGAGCGAGCAAGATATGAGAGCGAGCGAGCAAGACATGAGAGCAGGCGAGCGAGCCAGATATGAGAGCGAGTGAGCCAGACATGAGAGCAAGCGAGCGAGCCAGATATGAGAGCGAGCGTGCCAGACATGAGAGCAAGCGAGCGAGCCAGATATGAGAGCGAGTAAGCCAGACATGAGAGCAAGCGAGCGAGCCAGATATGAGAGCGAGCCAGACATGAGAGCAAACGAGCGAGCAAGATATGAGAGAGAGCCAGATAAGAGAGCAAACCAGACAAGAGAGTAAGCGAGCGAGCCAGATATGAGAGCGAGCGAGCCAGACATGAGAGCAAGCGAGCGAGCCAGATATGAGAGCGAGCGAGCCAGACATGAGAGCAAGCGAGCGAGCAAGATATGAGAACGAGCGAGCAAGACATGAGAGCAAGCGAGCGAGCCAGATATGAGAGCGAGTGAGCCAGACATGAGAGCAAGCGAGCGAGCCAGATATGAGAGCAAGCGAGCCATACATGAGAGCAAGCTTGCAAGCAAGATATGAGAGCGAGCCAGATAAGAGAGCGAACCAGACAAGAGAGTATGCCAGCGAGCCAGATATGAGAGCGAGCGAGCCAGACATGAGAGCAAGTGAGCGAGCCAGATATGAGAGCGAGCGAGCCAGACATGAGAGCAAGCGAGCGAGCCAGATATGAGAGCGAGCGAGCCAGACATGAGAGCAAGCGAGCGAGCCAGATAAGAGAGCAAGCCAGATATGAGAGCAAGCGAGCGAGCCAGATATGCAAGCGAGCGATCCAGATAAGAGAGCGAGCCAGACATAAGAGCAATCGAGCGAGCCAGATATGCGAGCGAGCCAGATAAGAGAGCGAGCAAGACAAGAGAGCAAGTGAGTGAGCCAGATATGAGAGCAAGCGAGCGAGCCAGATATGCGAGCGAGCGAGCCAAATAAGAGAGCGAGCCAGACAAGAGAGCAAGCGAGCGAGCCAGATATGCGAGCGAGCCAGATAAGAGAGCGAGCCAGACAAGAGAGCATGCGCGCGAGCCAGACATGAGAGTAAGTGAGCGAGCCAGATATGCGAGCGAACGAGCCAGATATGAGAGCGAGCGAGCCAGACATGAGAGCAAGCGAGCGAACCAGATATGCGAGCGAACGAGCCAGATATGAGAGCGAGCGAGTCAGACATGAGAGCAAGCGAGCGAGCCAGATATGAGAGCAAGCGAGCCAGACATAAGAGCAAGCGAGCAAGCCAGATGTGAGAGCGATCGAGCCAGACATAAGAGCAAGCGAGCAAGCCAGATATGAGAGCGAGCGAGCCAGACATGAGAGCAAGCGAGCGAGCAAGATATGACAGCAAGTGAGCAAGACATGAGAGCAAGCGAGCGAGCCAGATATGAGAGCGAGCGAGCCAGACACGAGAGCAAGCGAGCGAACCAGATATTCGAGCGAACGAGCCAGATATGAGAGCGAGCGAGCCAGACATGAGAGCAAGCGAGCGAGCCAGATATGAGAGCAAGCAAGCCAGACATGAGAGCAAGCGAGCGAGCCAGATATGAGAGCAAGCGAGCCAGACATGAGAGCAAGCGAGCGAGCCAGATATGAGAGCGATTGAGCCAGACATGAGAGCAAGCGAGCGAGCCAGATATGAGAGCGAGCGAGCCAGTCATGAGAGCAAGCGAGCAAGCCAGATATGAGAGCGAGCGAACCAGTCATGAGAGCAAACGAGCAAGCCAGATATGAAAGTGAGCAAGACATGAGAGCAAGAGAGCGAGCAAGATATGAGAGCGAGCCAGATAAGAGAGCGAGTGAGCCAGACATGAGAGCAAGCGAGCGAGCCAGATATGAGAGCGAGTGAGCCAGACATGAGAGCAAGCGAGCGAGCCAGATATGAGAGCGAGCGAGCCAGACATGAGAGCAAGCGAACGAGCCAGATATGAGAGCGAGCGAGCAAAACATGAGAGCAAGCGAGCAAGCCAGATATGAGAGTAAGCGAGCCAGACATGAGAGCAAGCGAGCGAGCCAGATATGCGAGCGAACGAGCCAGATATGAGAGCGAGCGAGTCAGACATGAGAGCAAGCGAGCGAGCCAGATATGAGAGCAAGCGAGCCAGACATGAGAGCAAGCGAGCGAGCCAGATATGAGAGCGATTGAGCCAGATATGAGAGCAAGCGAGCCAGACATGAGAGCAAGCGAGCGAGCCAGATATGAGAGCAAGCGAGCCAGAATTGAGAGCAAGCTAGCGAGCTAGATATGAGAGAGAGAGAGCCAGACATGAGAGCAAGCGAGCGAGCCAGATATGAGAGCGAGCGAGCCAGACATGAGAGCAAGCGAGCGAGCAAGATATGAGAGCGAGCGAGCCAGACATGAGAGCAAGCGAGCAAGCGAGAGCAAGCGAGCCAGAATTGAGAGCAAGCTAGCGAGCTAGATATGAGAGAGAGCGAGCCAGACATGAGAGCAAGCGAGCGAGCCAGATATGAGAGCGAGCGAGCCAGACATGAGAGCAAGCGAGCGAGCAAGATATGAGAGCGAGCGAGCCAGACATGAGAGCAAGCGAGCGAGCCAGATATGAGAGCAAGCGAGCGAGCCAGATATGCGAGCGAGCGAGCCAGATAAGAGAGCGAGCCAGACAAGAGAGCAAGTGAGTGAGCCAGTTATGAGAGCAAGCGAGCGAGCCAGAAATGCGAGCGAGCGAGACAGATAAGAGAGCGAGCCAGACAAGAGAGCAAGCGAGCGAGCCAGATATGCGAGCGAGCGAGCCAGACAAGAGAGCAAGCGAGCGAGCCAGATATGCGAGCGAACGAGCAAGATATGAGAGCGAGCAAGCCAGACATGAGAGCAAGCGAGCGAGCCAAATATGAGAGCGATCGAGCCAGACATGAGATCAAGCGAGCGAGCCAAATATGAGAGCGATCGAGCCAGACATGAGAGCAAGCGAGCGAGCCAGATATGAGAGCGAGCGAGCCAGACATGAGAGCAAGCGAGCGAGCCAGATATGAGAGCGAGTGAGCCAGACATGAGAGCAAGCCAGATATGAGAGCGAGCCAGACATGAGAGCAAGCGAGCGAGCAAGATATGAGAGCAAACCAGATAAGAGAGCGAATCAGACAAGAGAGCAAGCGAGCGAGCCAGATATGAGAGCGAGCGAGCCAGACATGAGAGCAAGCAAGCAAGCCAGATATGAGAGCGAGCGAGCCAGACATAAGAGCAAGCTAGCGAGCCAGATATGAGAGCGAGCGAGCCAGATATGAGAGCGAGCGAGCAAGATATGAGAGCGAGCGAGCGAGCCAGATATGAGAGCAAGCGAGCCAGAATTGAGAGCAAGCTAGCGAGCTAGATATGAGAGAGAGCGAGCCAGACATGAGAGCAAGCGAGCGAGCCAGATATGAGAGCGAGCGAGCCAGACATGAGAGCAAGCGAGCGAGCAAGATATGAGAGCGAGCGAGCCAGACATGAGAGCAAGCGAGCAAGCGAGAGCAAGCGAGCCAGAATTGAGAGCAAGCTAGCGAGCTAGATATGAGAGAGAGCGAGCCAGACATGAGAGCAAGCGAGCGAGCCAGATATGAGAGCGAGCGAGCCAGACATGAGAGCAAGCGAGCGAGCAAGATATGAGAGCGAGCGAGCCAGACATGAGAGCAAGCGAGCGAGCCAGATATGAGAGCAAGCGAGCGAGCCAGATATGCGAGCGAGCGAGCCAGATAAGAGAGCGAGCCAGACAAGAGAGCAAGTGAGTGAGCCAGTTATGAGAGCAAGCGAGCGAGCCAGAAATGCGAGCGAGCGAGACAGATAAGAGAGCGAGCCAGACAAGAGAGCAAGCGAGCGAGCCAGATATGCGAGCGAGCGAGCCAGACAAGAGAGCAAGCGAGCGAGCCAGATATGCGAGCGAACGAGCAAGATATGAGAGCGAGCAAGCCAGACATGAGAGCAAGCGAGCGAGCCAAATATGAGAGCGATCGAGCCAGACATGAGATCAAGCGAGCGAGCCAAATATGAAAGCGATCGAGCCAGACATGAGAGCAAGCGAGCGAGCCAGATATGAGAGCGAGCGAGCCAGACATGAGAGCAAGCGAGCGAGCCAGATATGAGAGCGAGTGAGCCAGACATGAGAGCAAGCCAGATATGAGAGCGAGCCAGACATGAGAGCAAGCGAGCGAGCAAGATATGAGAGCAAACCAGATAAGAGAGCGAATCAGACAAGAGAGCAAGCGAGCGAGCCAGATATGAGAGCGAGCGAGCCAGACATGAGAGCAAGCAAGCAAGCCAGATATGAGAGCGAGCGAGCCAGACATAAGAGCAAGCTAGCGAGCCAGATATGAGAGCGAGCGAGCCAGATATGAGAGCGAGCGAGCAAGATATGAGAGCGAGCGAGCAAGACATGAGAGCAGGCGAGCGAGCCAGATATGAGAGCGAGTGAGCCAGACATGAGAGCAAGCGAGCGAGCCAGATATGAGAGCGAGCGAGCCAGACATGAGAGCAAGCGAGCGAGCCAGATATGAGAGCGAGTAAGCCAGACATGAGAGCAAGCGAGCGAGCCAGATATGAGAGCGAGCCAGACATGAGAGCAAACGAGCGAGCAAGATATGAGAGAGAGCCAGATAAGAGAGCAAACCAGACAAGAGAGTAAGCGAGCGAGCCAGATATGAGAGCGAGCGAGCCAGACATGAGAGCAAGCGAGCGAGCCAGATATGAGAGCGAGCGAGCCAGACATGAGAGCAAGCGAGCGAGCAAGATATAAGAGCGAGCGAGCAAGACATGAGAGCAAGCGAGCGGGCCAGATATGAGAGCGAGTGAGCCAGACATGAGAGCAAGCGAGCGAGCCAGATATGAGAGCTAGCCAGACATGAGAGCGAGCCAGATATGAGAGCGAGCCAGATAAGAGAGCAAGCCAGACAAGAGAGCAAGCGAGCGAGTCAGATATGAGAGCGAGCGAGCCAGACATGAGAGCAAGCGAGCGATCAAGACATGAGAGCAAGCGAGCGAGCCAGACATGAGAGCAAGCGAGCGATCAAGACATGAGAGCAAGCGAGCGAGCCAGATATGAGAGCAATCGAGCGAGCCATGAGAGCAAGCGAGCGAGTCAGATATGAGAGCGAGCGAGCCAGACATGAGAGCAAGCGAGCGAGCCAGATATGAGAGCGAGCCAGACATGAGAGCAAGCGAGCGAGCAAGATATGAGAGCGAGCCAGATAAGAGAGCGAACCAGACAAGAGAGCAAGCGAGCGAGCCAGACATGAGAGCAAGCGAGCCAGACATGAGAGCAAGCGAGCGAGAGCGAGCAAGACATGAGAGCAAGCAAGCGAGCCAGATATGAGAGCGAGTGAGCCAGACATGAGAGCAATCGAGCGAGCCAGATATGAGAGCGAGCGAGCCAGACATGAGAGCAAGCGAGCGAGCCAGATATGAGAGCGAGCCAGATAAGAGAGCGAACCAGACAAGAGAGCAAGCGAGCGAGCCAGATAAGAGAGCAAGCGAGCCAGACATGAGAGCAAGCGAGCGAGTAAGATATGAGAGCGAGCGAGCCAGACATAAGAGCAAGCGAGCGAGCCAGATATGAGAGCGAGCGAGCCAGACATGAGAGCAAGCGAGCGAGCCAGATATGGAAGCGAGCAAGATATGAGAGCGAGCCAGATATGAGAGCGAACCAGACAAGAGAGCAAAAAAGCGAGCCATGCTTGAAAAAGGTGGTGGATATCACTGAAACGTTGCATTTGAACATGGTTTAAATAAACACCGTTGTGTTTTTTACTTGAACCCGTGAGTGCTGTTGGACTAATTGCTGAAAAGAGCGAGCCCGATATGAGAGCGAGCGAGCCAGACATGAGAGCAAGCGAGCGAGCCAGATATGAGAGCGAGCGAGCCAGACATGAGAGCAAGCGAGCGAGCCAGATATGAGAGCGAGCCAGACATGAGAGCAAGCGAGCGAGCCAGATATGAGAGCGAGCCAGATAAGAGAGCGAACCAGACAAGAGAGCAGGCGAGCGAGCCAGATATGAGAGCGAGCGAGCCAGATATGAGAGCGAGCCAGATAAGAGAGCGAACCAGACAAGAGAGCAAGCAAGCGAGCCAGAAATGAGAGCGAGCGAACCAGACATGAGAGCAAGCGAGCGAGCCAGATATGAGAGCGAGCGAGCCAGACATGAGAGCAAGCGAGCGAGCCAGAAATGAGAGCGAGCGAGCCAGACATGAGAGCAAGCGAGCGAGCCAGATATGCGAGCGAGAGAGCCAGATAAGAGAGCGAGCCAGACAAGAGAGCAAGCGAGCGAGCCAGATATGAGAGCAAGCGAGCAAGCCAGATATGAGAGCAAGCAAGCGAGCCAGATGTGAGAGCAAGCGAGTGAGCCAGACATGAGAGCAAATGAGCGAGCAAGATATGTGAGCGAGCGAGCCAGATAAGCGAGCAAGCCAGATATGCGAGCGAGCCAGATAAAAGAGAGTGCCAGACAAGAGAGCAAGCGAGCGAGCCAGATATGAGAGCGAGCGAGCCAGACATGAGAGCAAGCGAGCGAGCCAGATATGAGAGTGAGCGAGCCAGACATGAGAGCAAGCGAGCGAGCCAGACATGAGAGCAAGCGAGCAAGCCAGATATGAGAGAGAGCGAGCCAGACATGAGAGCAAGCGAGCGAGCCAGATATGCCAGCGAGAGAGCCAGATAAGAGAGCGAGCCAGACAAGAGAGCAAGCGAGCGAGCCAGATATAAGAGCAAGCGAGCAAGCCAGATATGAGAGCAAGCAAGCGAGCCAGATATGAGAGCAAGCGAGCGAGCCAGATATGAGAGCGAGCGAGCCAGACATGAGAGCAAATGAGCGAGCAAGATATGTGAGCGAGCGAGCTAGATATGCGAGCGAGCCAGAAATGCGAGCGAGCGAGCCAGATAAGAGAGCGAGCCAGATAAGAGAGCGAGTCAGACAAGAGAGCAAGCAAGCTAGCCGGATATGAGAGCAAGCGAGCGAGCCAGATATGAAAGCGAGCAAGCCAGATATGCGAGCGAGCCAGATAAGAGAGAGTGCCAGACAAGAGAGCAAGGAAGCGAGCCAGGTATGAGAGCAAGCGAGCCAGACATGAGAGCAATCGAGCGAGCCAGATATGAGAGCGAGCGAACCAGACATGAGAGCAAGCGAGCGAGCCAGA
The DNA here is from genome assembly GCF_029499605.1 of Hyla sarda. Lineage (NCBI taxonomy): Eukaryota > Metazoa > Chordata > Amphibia > Anura > Hylidae > Hyla > Hyla sarda. The sequence continues at coordinate 250,365 of NW_026610422.1, forward strand.
TATGAGAGCAAGCGAGCCAGACATGAGAGCAAGCAAGCGAGCCAGACATGAGTGCGATCGAGCCAGAAATGAGAGCAAGCGAGCGAGTGAGATATGAGAGCGAGCCAGACATGAGAGCAAGCGAGCGAGCAAGATATAAGAGCGAGCCAGATAAGAGAGCGAACCAGACAAGAGAGCAAAAGAGCGAGCCAGATATGAGAGCGAGCGAGCCAGACATGAGAGCAAGCGAGCGTACAGATATGAGAGCGAGCGAGCCAGACATGAGAGCAAGCGAGCGAGCAAGATATGAGAGCGAGCGAGCCAGACATGAGAGCAATCGAGCGAGCCAGATATGAGAGCGAGCCAGATAAGAGAGCGAACCAGACAAGAGGGCACGCGAGCGAGCCAGATATGAGAGCGAGCGAGCCAGACATGAGAGCAAGCGAGCGAGCCAGATATGAGAGCGAGCGAGCCAGACATGAAAGCAAGCGAGCGAGCAAGATATGAGAGCGAGCGAGCCAGACATGAGAGCAAGCGAGCGAGCCAGATATGAGAGCGAGCGAGCCAGACATGAGAGCAAGCGAGCGAGTCAGATATGAGAGCGAGCGAGCCAGACATGAGATCAAGCGAGCGAGCCAGATATGAGAGTGAGCGAGCCAGACATGAGAGCAAGCGAGCGATCAAGACATGAGAGCAAGCGAGCGAGCCAGATATGAGAGCAATCGAGCGAGCCATGAGAGCAAGCGAGCGAGCCAGATATGAGAGCGAGCGAGCCAGACATGAGAGCAAGCGAGCGAGCCAGATATGAGAGCGAGCCAGACATGAGAGCAAGCGAGCGAGCAAGATATGAGAGCGAGCCAGATAATTGAGCTAACCAGACAAGAGAGCAAGCGAACGAGCCAGATATGAGAGCGAGCCAGACATGAGAGCAAGCGAGCGAGCCAGATATGAGAGCGAGTGAGCCAGACATGAGAGCAAGCGAGCGAGCCAGATATGAGAGCGAGCGAGCCAGACATGAGAGCAAGCAAGCGAGCCAGATATGAGAGCGAGCCAGACATGAGAGCAAGCGAGCGAGCAAGATATGAGAGCGAGCCAGATAATTGAGCTAACCAGACAAGAGAGCAAGCGAACGAGCCAGATATGAGAGCGAGCCAGACATGAGAGCAAGCGAGCGAGCCAGATATGAGAGCAAGCGAGCCAGACAAGAGAGCAAGCAAGCGAGCCAGATATGCGAGCGAGCGAGCCAGATAAGAGAGTGAGCCAGACAAGAGAGCAAGCGAGCGAGCCAGATATGCGACCGAGCGAGCCAAATATGAGAGCGAGCGAGCCAGACATGAGAGCAAGCGAGTGAGTCAGATATGAGAGCAAGCGAGCCAGACATGAGAGCAAGCGAGCGAGCCAGATATGAGAGCGATCGAGCCAGACATGAGAGCAAGCGAGCGAGCCAGACATGAGAGCAAGCGAGCGAGCAAGATATGAGAGCGAGTCAGACATGAGAGCAAGCGAGCGAGCCAGATATGAGAGCGAGTGAGCCAGAAATAAGAGCAAGCGAGCGACCAAGATGTGAGATCGAGCGAGCCAGATATGCGAGCGAGCCAGATAAGAGAGCTAGCCAGACAAGAGAGCAAGTGAGCGAGCCAGATATGAGAGCAAGCGAGCGAGCCAGATATGAGAGCAAGCGAGCGAGCCAGATATGCGAGCGAGCGAGCCAGATCAGAGATCGAGCCAGACAAGAGAGCAAGCGAGCCAGATATGCGAGCGAGCGAGCCAGATAAGAGAGTGAGCCAGACAAGAGAGCAAGCGAGCGAGCCAGATATGCGAGCGAGCGAGCCAGATATAAGAGCGAGCGAGCCAGACATGAGAGCAAACGAGCGAGCCAGATATGAGAGCGAGCAAGACATGAGAGCGAGCGAGCAAGATTTGAGAGCGAGCGAGTCAGACATGAGAGCAAGCGAGCGAGCCAGATATAAGAGCGAGCGAGCCAGACATGAGAGTAAGCGAGCGAGCCAGATATGCGAGCAAACGAGCCAGATATGAGAGCGAGCGAGCCAGACATGAGAGCAAGCGAGCGAACCAGATATGCGAGCGAACGAGCCAGATATGAGAGCGAGCGAGTCAGACATGAGAGCAAGCGAGCGAGCCAGATATGAGAGCAAGCGAGCCAGACATGAGAGCAAGCGAGCAAGCCAGATGTGAGAGCGATCGAGCCAGACATAAGAGCAAGCGAGCAAGCCAGATATGAGAGCGAGCCAGACATGAGAGCAAGCGAGCGAGCCAGATATGAGAGCGATTGAGCCAGACATGAGAGCAAGCGAGCGAGCCAGATATGAGAGCGAGCGAGCCAGTCATGAGAGCAAGCGAGCAAGCCAGATATGAGAGCGAGCGAACCAGTCATGAGAGCAAACGAGCAAGCCAGATATGAAAGTGAGCAAGACATGAGAGCAAGCGAGCGAGCAAGATATGAGAGCGAGCCAGATAAGAGAGCGAGTGAGCCAGACATGAGAGCAAGCGAGCGAGCCAGATATGAGAGCGAGTGAGCCAGACATGAGAGCAAGCGAGCGAGCCAGATATGAGAGCGAGCGAGCCAGACATGAGAGCAAGCGAGCGAGCCAGATATGAGAGCGAGCGAGCAAAACATGAGAGCAAGCGAGCAAGCCAGATATGAGAGTAAGCGAGCCAGACATGAGAGCAAGCGAGCGAGCCAGATATGCGAGCGAACGAGCCAGATATGAGAGCGAGCGAGTCAGACATGAGAGCAAGCGAGCGAGCCAGATATGAGAGCAAGCGAGCCAGACATGAGAGCAAGCGAGCGAGCCAGATATGAGAGCGATCGAGCCAGATATGAGAGCAAGCGAGCCAGACATGAGAGCAAGCGAGCGAGCCAGATATGAGAGCAAGCGAGCCAGAATTGAGAGCAAGCTAGCGAGCTAGATATGAGAGAGAGCGAGCCAGACATGAGAGCAAGCGAGCGAGCCAGATATGAGAGCAAGCGAGCGAGCCAGATATGAGAGCGAGCGAGCCAGACATGAGAGCAAGCGAGCGAGACAGATAAGAGAGCGAGCCAGACAAGAAAGCAAGCGAGCGAGCCAGATATGCGAGCGAGCGAGCCAGACAAGAGAGCAAGCGAGCGAGCCAGATATGCGAGCGAACGAGCAAGATATGAGAGCGAGCAAGCCAGACATGAGAGCAAGCGAGCGAGCCAAATATGAGAGCGATCGAGCCAGACATGAGATCAAGCGAGCGAGCCAAATATGAGAGCGATCGAGCCAGACATGAGAGCAAGCGAGCGAGCCAGATATGAGAGCGAGCGAGCCAGACATGAGAGCAAGCGAGCGAGCCAGATATGAGAGCGAGTGAGCCAGACATGAGAGCAAGCCAGATATGAGAGCGAGCCAGACATGAGAGCAAGCGAGCGAGCAAGATATGAGAGCAAACCAGATAAGAGAGCGAATCAGACAAGAGAGCAAGCGAGCGAGCCAGATATGAGAGCGAGCGAGCCAGACATGAGAGCAAGCAAGCAAGCCAGATATGAGAGCGAGCGAGCCAGATATGAGAGCAAGCGAGCGAGCAAGATATGAGAGCGAGCGAGCAAGACATGAGAGCAGGCGAGCGAGCCAGATATGAGAGCGAGTGAGCCAGACATGAGAGCAAGCGAGCGAGCCAGATATGAGAGCGAGCGAGCCAGACATGAGAGCAAGCGAGCGAGCCAGATATGAGAGCGAGTAAGCCAGACATGAGAGCAAGCGAGCGAGCCAGATATGAGAGCGAGCCAGACATGAGAGCAAACGAGCGAGCAAGATATGAGAGAGAGCCAGATAAGAGAGCAAACCAGACAAGAGAGTAAGCGAGCGAGCCAGATATGAGAGCGAGCGAGCCAGACATGAGAGCAAGCGAGCGAGCCAGATATGAGAGCGAGCGAGCCAGACATGAGAGCAAGCGAGCGAGCAAGATATGAGAGCGAGCGAGCAAGACATGAGAGCAAGCGAGCGAGCCAGATATGAGAGCGAGTGAGCCAGACATGAGAGCAAGCGAGCGAGCCAGATATGAGAGCGAGCCAGACATGAGAGCGAGCCAGATATGAGAGCGAGCCAGATAAGAGAGCGAGCCAGACAAGAGAGCAAGCGAGCGAGTCAGATATGAGAGCGAGCGAGCCAGACATGAGAGCAAGCGAGCGATCAAGACATGAGAGCAAGCGAGCGAGCCAGACATGAGAGCAAGCGAGCGATCAAGACATGAGAGCAAGCGAGCGAGCCAGATATGAGAGCAATCGAGCGAGCCATGAGAGCAAGCGAGCGAGCCAGATATGAGAGCGAGCGAGCCAGACATGAGAGCAAGCGAGCGAGCCAGATATGAGAGCGAGCCAGACATGAGAGCAAGCGAGCGAGCAAGATATGAGAGCGAGCCAGATAAGAGAGCGAACCAGACAAGAGAGCAAGCGAGCGAGCCAGACATGAGAGCAAGCGAGCCAGACATGAGAGCAAGCGAGCGAGAGCGAGCAAGACATGAGAGCAAGCAAGCGAGCCAGATATGAGAGCGAGTGAGCCAGACATGAGAGCAATCGAGCAAGCCAGATATGAGAGCGAGCGAGCCAGACATGAGAGCAAGCGAGCGAGCCAGATATGAGAGCGAGCGAGCCAGACATGAGAGCAAGCGAGCGAGCAAGATATGAGAGCGAGCCAGATAAGAGAGCGAACCAGACAAGAGAGCAAGCGAGCGAGCCAGATATGAGAGCAAGCGAGCCAGACATGAGAGCAAGCGAGCAAGCAAGATATGAGAGCGAGCGAGCCAGACATGAGAGCAAGCGAGCGAGCCAGATATGAGAGCGAGCGAGCCAGACATGAGAGCAAGCGAGCGAGCCAGATATGGAAGCGAGCAAGATATGAGAGCGAGCCAGATATGAGAGCGAACCAGACAAGAGAGCAAAAGAGCGAGCCATGCTTGAAAAAGGTGGTGGATATCACTGAAACGTTGCATTTGAACATGGTTTAAATAAACACCGTTGTGTTTTTTACTTGAACCCGTGAGTGCTGTTGGACTAATTGCTGAAAAGAGCGAGCCCGATATGAGAGCGAGCGAGCCAGACATGAGAGCAAGCGAGCGAGCCAGATATGAGAGCGAGCGAGCCAGACATGAGAGCAAGCGAGCGAGCCAGATATGAGAGCGAGCCAGACATGAGAGCAAGCGAGCGAGCCAGATATGAGAGCGAGCCAGATAAGAGAGCGAACCAGACAAGAGAGCAGGCGAGCGAGCCAGATATGAGAGCGAGCGAGCCAGATATGAGAGCGAGCCAGATAAGAGAGCGAACCAGACAAGAGAGCAAGCAAGCGAGCCAGAAATGAGAGCGAGCGAACCAGACATGAGAGCAAGCGAGCGAGCCAGATATGAGAGCGAGCGAGCCAGACATGAGAGCAAGCGAGCGAGCCAGAAATGAGAGCGAGCGAGCCAGACATGAGAGCAAGCGAGCGAGCCAGATATGCGAGCAAGAGAGCCAGATAAGAGAGCGAGCCAGACAAGAGAGCAAGCGAGCGAGCCAGATATAAGAGCAAGCGAGCAAGCCAGATATGAGAGCAAGCAAGCGAGCCAGATGTGAGAGCAAGCGAGCGAGCCAGACATGAGAGCAAATGAGCGAGCAAGATATGTGAGCGAGCGAGCCAGATAAGCGAGCAAGCCAGATATGCGAGCGAGCCAGATAAGAGAGAGTGCCAGACAAGAGAGCAAGCGGGCGAGCCAGATATGGGAGCGAGCGAGCCAGACATGAGAGCAAGCGAGCGAGCCAGATATGAGAGTGAGCGAGCCAGACATGAGAGCAAGCGAGCGAGCCAGACATGAGAGCAAGCGAGCAAGCCAGATATGAGAGAGAGCGAGCCAGACATGAGAGCAAGCGAGCGAGCCAGATATGCGAGCGAGAGAGCCAGATAAGAGAGCGAGCCAGACAAGAGAGCAAGCGAGCGAGCCAGATATAAGAGCAAGCGAGCAAGCCAGATATGAGAGCAAGCAAGCGAGCCAGATATGAGAGCAAGCGAGCGAGCCAGATATGAGAGCGAGCGAGCCAGACATGAGAGCAAATGAGCGAGCAAGATATGTAAGCGAGCGAGCTAGATATGCGTGCGAGCCAGAAATGCGAGCGAGCGAGCCAGATAAGAGAGCGAGCCAGATAAGAGAGCGAGCCAGACAAGAGAGCAAGCGAGCGAGCCAGATATGAGAGCAAGCGAGCGAGCAAGATATGAGATCGTGCGAGCCAGATATGCGAGCAAGTCAGATAAGAGAGCGAGCCAGACAAGAGAGCAAGTGAGTGAGCCAGATATGAGAGCAAGTGAGCGAGCCAGATATGCGAGCGAGCGAGCAAGATAAGAGAGCGAGCCAGACAAGTGAGCATGCGAGCGAGCCAGATATGCGAGCGAGCGAGCCAGATAAGAGAGTGAGCCAGACAAGAGAGCAAGCGAGCGAGCCAGATATGCGAGCGAACGAGCCAGATATGAGAACAAGCGAGCCAGACATAAGAGCAAGCGAGCAAGCCAGATATGAGAGCGAGCGAGCCAGACATGAGAGCAATCGAGCGAGCCAGATATGAGAGCGAGCCAGATAAGAGAGCGAACCAGACAAGAGGGCACGCGAGCGAGCCAGATATGAGAGCGAGCGAGCCAGACATGAGAGCAAGCGAGCGAGCCAGATATGAGAGCGAGCGAGCCAGACATGAAAGCAAGCGAGCGAGCAAGATATGAGAGCGAGCGAGCCAGACATGAGAGCAAGCGAGCGAGCCAGATATGAGAGCGAGCGAGCCAGACATGAGAGCAAGCGAGCGAGTCAGATATGAGAGCGAGCGAGCCAGACATGAGATCAAGCGAGCGAGCCAGATATGAGAGTGAGCGAGCCAGACATGAGAGCAAGCGAGCGATCAAGACATGAGAGCAAGCGAGCGAGCCAGATATGAGAGCAATCGAGCGAGCCATGAGAGCAAGCGAGCGAGCCAGATATGAGAGCGAGCGAGCCAGACATGAGAGCAAGCGAGCGAGCCAGATATGAGAGCGAGCCAGACATGAGAGCAAGCGAGCGAGCAAGATATGAGAGCGAGCCAGATAATTGAGCTAACCAGACAAGAGAGCAAGCGAACGAGCCAGATATGAGAGCGAGCCAGACATGAGAGCAAGCGAGCGAGCCAGATATGAGAGCGAGTGAGCCAGACATGAGAGCAAGCGAGCGAGCCAGATATGAGAGCGAGCGAGCCAGACATGAGAGCAAGCAAGCGAGCCAGATATGAGAGCGAGCCAGACATGAGAGCAAGCGAGCGAGCAAGATATGAGAGCGAGCCAGATAATTGAGCTAACCAGACAAGAGAGCAAGCGAACGAGCCAGATATGAGAGCGAGCCAGACATGAGAGCAAGCGAGCGAGCCAGATATGAGAGCAAGCGAGCCAGACAAGAGAGCAAGCAAGCGAGCCAGATATGCGAGCGAGCGAGCCAGATAAGAGAGTGAGCCAGACAAGAGAGCAAGCGAGCGAGCCAGATATGCGACCGAGCGAGCCAAATATGAGAGCGAGCGAGCCAGACATGAGAGCAAGCGAGTGAGTCAGATATGAGAGCAAGCGAGCCAGACATGAGAGCAAGCGAGCGAGCCAGATATGAGAGCGATCGAGCCAGACATGAGAGCAAGCGAGCGAGCCAGACATGAGAGCAAGCGAGCGAGCAAGATATGAGAGCGAGTCAGACATGAGAGCAAGCGAGCGAGCCAGATATGAGAGCGAGTGAGCCAGAAATAAGAGCAAGCGAGCGACCAAGATGTGAGATCGAGCGAGCCAGATATGCGAGCGAGCCAGATAAGAGAGCTAGCCAGACAAGAGAGCAAGTGAGCGAGCCAGATATGAGAGCAAGCGAGCGAGCCAGATATGAGAGCAAGCGAGCGAGCCAGATATGCGAGCGAGCGAGCCAGATCAGAGATCGAGCCAGACAAGAGAGCAAGCGAGCCAGATATGCGAGCGAGCGAGCCAGATAAGAGAGTGAGCCAGACAAGAGAGCAAGCGAGCGAGCCAGATATGCGAGCGAGCGAGCCAGATATAAGAGCGAGCGAGCCAGACATGAGAGCAAACGAGCGAGCCAGATATGAGAGCGAGCAAGACATGAGAGCGAGCGAGCAAGATTTGAGAGCGAGCGAGTCAGACATGAGAGCAAGCGAGCGAGCCAGATATAAGAGCGAGCGAGCCAGACATGAGAGTAAGCGAGCGAGCCAGATATGCGAGCAAACGAGCCAGATATGAGAGCGAGCGAGCCAGACATGAGAGCAAGCGAGCGAACCAGATATGCGAGCGAACGAGCCAGATATGAGAGCGAGCGAGTCAGACATGAGAGCAAGCGAGCGAGCCAGATATGAGAGCAAGCGAGCCAGACATGAGAGCAAGCGAGCAAGCCAGATGTGAGAGCGATCGAGCCAGACATAAGAGCAAGCGAGCAAGCCAGATATGAGAGCGAGCCAGACATGAGAGCAAGCGAGCGAGCCAGATATGAGAGCGATTGAGCCAGACATGAGAGCAAGCGAGCGAGCCAGATATGAGAGCGAGCGAGCCAGTCATGAGAGCAAGCGAGCAAGCCAGATATGAGAGCGAGCGAACCAGTCATGAGAGCAAACGAGCAAGCCAGATATGAAAGTGAGCAAGACATGAGAGCAAGCGAGCGAGCAAGATATGAGAGCGAGCCAGATAAGAGAGCGAGTGAGCCAGACATGAGAGCAAGCGAGCGAGCCAGATATGAGAGCGAGTGAGCCAGACATGAGAGCAAGCGAGCGAGCCAGATATGAGAGCGAGCGAGCCAGACATGAGAGCAAGCGAGCGAGCCAGATATGAGAGCGAGCGAGCAAAACATGAGAGCAAGCGAGCAAGCCAGATATGAGAGTAAGCGAGCCAGACATGAGAGCAAGCGAGCGAGCCAGATATGCGAGCGAACGAGCCAGATATGAGAGCGAGCGAGTCAGACATGAGAGCAAGCGAGCGAGCCAGATATGAGAGCAAGCGAGCCAGACATGAGAGCAAGCGAGCGAGCCAGATATGAGAGCGATCGAGCCAGATATGAGAGCAAGCGAGCCAGACATGAGAGCAAGCGAGCGAGCCAGATATGAGAGCAAGCGAGCCAGAATTGAGAGCAAGCTAGCGAGCTAGATATGAGAGAGAGCGAGCCAGACATGAGAGCAAGCGAGCGAGCCAGATATGAGAGCAAGCGAGCGAGCCAGATATGAGAGCGAGCGAGCCAGACATGAGAGCAAGCGAGCGAGACAGATAAGAGAGCGAGCCAGACAAGAAAGCAAGCGAGCGAGCCAGATATGCGAGCGAGCGAGCCAGACAAGAGAGCAAGCGAGCGAGCCAGATATGCGAGCGAACGAGCAAGATATGAGAGCGAGCAAGCCAGACATGAGAGCAAGCGAGCGAGCCAAATATGAGAGCGATCGAGCCAGACATGAGATCAAGCGAGCGAGCCAAATATGAGAGCGATCGAGCCAGACATGAGAGCAAGCGAGCGAGCCAGATATGAGAGCGAGCGAGCCAGACATGAGAGCAAGCGAGCGAGCCAGATATGAGAGCGAGTGAGCCAGACATGAGAGCAAGCCAGATATGAGAGCGAGCCAGACATGAGAGCAAGCGAGCGAGCAAGATATGAGAGCAAACCAGATAAGAGAGCGAATCAGACAAGAGAGCAAGCGAGCGAGCCAGATATGAGAGCGAGCGAGCCAGACATGAGAGCAAGCAAGCAAGCCAGATATGAGAGCGAGCGAGCCAGATATGAGAGCAAGGCGAGCGAGCAAGATATGAGAGCGAGCGAGCAAGACATGAGAGCAGGCGAGCGAGCCAGATATGAGAGCGAGTGAGCCAGACATGAGAGCAAGCGAGCGAGCCAGATATGAGAGCGAGCGAGCCAGACATGAGAGCAAGCGAGCGAGCCAGATATGAGAGCGAGTAAGCCAGACATGAGAGCAAGCGAGCGAGCCAGATATGAGAGCGAGCCAGACATGAGAGCAAACGAGCGAGCAAGATATGAGAGAGAGCCAGATAAGAGAGCAAACCAGACAAGAGAGTAAGCGAGCGAGCCAGATATGAGAGCGAGCGAGCCAGACATGAGAGCAAGCGAGCGAGCCAGATATGAGAGCGAGCGAGCCAGACATGAGAGCAAGCGAGCGAGCAAGATATGAGAGCGAGCGAGCAAGACATGAGAGCAAGCGAGCGAGCCAGATATGAGAGCGAGTGAGCCAGACATGAGAGCAAGCGAGCGAGCCAGATATGAGAGCGAGCCAGACATGAGAGCGAGCCAGATATGAGAGCGAGCCAGATAAGAGAGCGAGCCAGACAAGAGAGCAAGCGAGCGAGTCAGATATGAGAGCGAGCGAGCCAGACAAGAGAGCAAGCGAGCGAGCCAGATATAAGAGCAAGCGAGCAAGCCAGATATGAGAGCAAGCAAGCGAGCCAGATATGAGAGCAAGCGAGCGAGCCAGATATGAGAGCGAGCGAGCCAGACATGAGAGCAAATGAGCGAGCAAGATATGTAAGCGAGCGAGCTAGATATGCGTGCGAGCCAGAAATGCGAGCGAGCGAGCCAGATAAGAGAGCGAGCCAGATAAGAGAGCGAGCCAGACAAGAGAGCAAGCGAGCGAGCCAGATATGAGAGCAAGCGAGCGAGCAAGATATGAGATCGTGCGAGCCAGATATGCGAGCAAGTCAGATAAGAGAGCGAGCCAGACAAGAGAGCAAGTGAGTGAGCCAGATATGAGAGCAAGTGAGCGAGCCAGATATGCGAGCGAGCGAGCAAGATAAGAGAGCGAGCCAGACAAGTGAGCATGCGAGCGAGCCAGATTATGCGAGCGAGCGAGCCAGATAAGAGAGTGAGCCAGACAAGAGAGCAAGCGAGCGAGCCAGATATGCGAGCGAACGAGCCAGATATGAGAACAAGCGAGCCAGACATAAGAGCAAGCGAGCAAGCCAGATATGAGAGCGAGCGAGCCAGACATGAGAGCAATCGAGCGAGCCAGATATGAGAGCGAGCCAGATAAGAGAGCGAACCAGACAAGAGGGCACGCGAGCGAGCCAGATATGAGAGCGAGCGAGCCAGACATGAGAGCAAGCGAGCGAGCCAGATATGAGAGCGAGCGAGCCAGACATGAAAGCAAGCGAGCGAGAAAGATATGAGAGCGAGCGAGCCAGACATGAGAGCAAGCGAGCGAGCCAGATATGAGAGCGAGCGAGCCAGACATGAGAGCAAGCGAGCGAGTCAGATATGAGAGCGAGCGAGCCAGACATGAGATCAAGCGAGCGAGCCAGATATGAGAGTGAGCGAGCCAGACATGAGAGCAAGCGAGCGATCAAGACATGAGAGCAAGCGAGCGAGCCAGATATGAGAGCAATCGAGCGAGCCATGAGAGCAAGCGAGCGAGCCAGATATGAGAGCGAGCGAGCCAGACATGAGAGCAAGCGAGCGAGCCAGATATGAGAGCGAGCCAGACATGAGAGCAAGCGAGCGAGCAAGATATGAGAGCGAGCCAGATAATTGAGCTAACCAGACAAGAGAGCAAGCGAACGAGCCAGATATGAGAGCGAGCCAGACATGAGAGCAAGCGAGCGAGCCAGATATGAGAGCGAGTGAGCCAGACATGAGAGCAAGCGAGCGAGCCAGATATGAGAGCGAGCGAGCCAGACATGAGAGCAAGCAAGCGAGCCAGATATGAGAGCGAGCCAGACATGAGAGCAAGCGAGCGAGCAAGATATGAGAGCGAGCCAGATAATTGAGCTAACCAGACAAGAGAGCAAGCGAACGAGCCAGATATGAGAGCGAGCCAGACATGAGAGCAAGCGAGCGAGCCAGATATGAGAGCAAGCGAGCCAGACAAGAGAGCAAGCAAGCGAGCCAGATATGCGAGCGAGCGAGCCAGATAAGAGAGTGAGCCAGACAAGAGAGCAAGCGAGCGAGCCAGATATGCGACCGAGCGAGCCAAATATGAGAGCGAGCGAGCCAGACATGAGAGCAAGCGAGTGAGTCAGATATGAGAGCAAGCGAGCCAGACATGAGAGCAAGCGAGCGAGCCAGATATGAGAGCGATCGAGCCAGACATGAGAGCAAGCGAGCGAGCCAGACATGAGAGCAAGCGAGCGAGCAAGATATGAGAGCGAGTCAGACATGAGAGCAAGCGAGCGAGCCAGATATGAGAGCGAGTGAGCCAGAAATAAGAGCAAGCGAGCGACCAAGATGTGAGATCGAGCGAGCCAGATATGCGAGCGAGCCAGATAAGAGAGCTAGCCAGACAAGAGAGCAAGTGAGCGAGCCAGATATGAGAGCAAGCGAGCGAGCCAGATATGAGAGCAAGCGAGCGAGCCAGATATGCGAGCGAGCGAGCCAGATCAGAGATCGAGCCAGACAAGAGAGCAAGCGAGCCAGATATGCGAGCGAGCGAGCCAGATAAGAGAGTGAGCCAGACAAGAGAGCAAGCGAGCGAGCCAGATATGCGAGCGAGCGAGCCAGATATAAGAGCGAGCGAGCCAGACATGAGAGCAAACGAGCGAGCCAGATATGAGAGCGAGCAAGACATGAGAGCGAGCGAGCAAGATTTGAGAGCGAGCGAGTCAGACATGAGAGCAAGCGAGCGAGCCAGATATAAGAGCGAGCGAGCCAGACATGAGAGTAAGCGAGCGAGCCAGATATGCGAGCAAACGAGCCAGATATGAGAGCGAGCGAGCCAGACATGAGAGCAAGCGAGCGAACCAGATATGCGAGCGAACGAGCCAGATATGAGAGCGAGCGAGTCAGACATGAGAGCAAGCGAGCGAGCCAGATATGAGAGCAAGCGAGCCAGACATGAGAGCAAGCGAGCAAGCCAGATGTGAGAGCGATCGAGCCAGACATAAGAGCAAGCGAGCAAGCCAGATATGAGAGCGAGCCAGACATGAGAGCAAGCGAGCGAGCCAGATATGAGAGCGATTGAGCCAGACATGAGAGCAAGCGAGCGAGCCAGATATGAGAGCGAGCGAGCCAGTCATGAGAGCAAGCGAGCAAGCCAGATATGAGAGCGAGCGAACCAGTCATGAGAGCAAACGAGCAAGCCAGATATGAAAGTGAGCAAGACATGAGAGCAAGCGAGCGAGCAAGATATGAGAGCGAGCCAGATAAGAGAGCGAGTGAGCCAGACATGAGAGCAAGCGAGCGAGCCAGATATGAGAGCGAGTGAGCCAGACATGAGAGCAAGCGAGCGAGCCAGATATGAGAGCGAGCGAGCCAGACATGAGAGCAAGCGAGCGAGCCAGATATGAGAGCGAGCGAGCAAAACATGAGAGCAAGCGAGCAAGCCAGATATGAGAGTAAGCGAGCCAGACATGAGAGCAAGCGAGCGAGCCAGATATGCGAGCGAACGAGCCAGATATGAGAGCGAGCGAGTCAGACATGAGAGCAAGCGAGCGAGCCAGATATGAGAGCAAGCGAGCCAGACATGAGAGCAAGCGAGCGAGCCAGATATGAGAGCGATCGAGCCAGATATGAGAGCAAGCGAGCCAGACATGAGAGCAAGCGAGCGAGCCAGATATGAGAGCAAGCGAGCCAGAATTGAGAGCAAGCTAGCGAGCTAGATATGAGAGAGAGCGAGCCAGACATGAGAGCAAGCGAGCGAGCCAGATATGAGAGCAAGCGAGCGAGCCAGATATGAGAGCGAGCGAGCCAGACATGAGAGCAAGCGAGCGAGACAGATAAGAGAGCGAGCCAGACAAGAAAGCAAGCGAGCGAGCCAGATATGCGAGCGAGAGAGCCAGACAAGAGAGCAAGCGAGCGAGCCAGATATGCGAGCGAACGAGCAAGATATGAGAGCGAGCAAGCCAGACATGAGAGCAAGCGAGCGAGCCAAATATGAGAGCGATCGAGCCAGACATGAGATCAAGCGAGCGAGCCAAATATGAGAGCGATCGAGCCAGACATGAGAGCAAGCGAGCGAGCCAGATATGAGAGCGAGCGAGCCAGACATGAGAGCAAGCGAGCGAGCCAGATATGAGAGCGAGTGAGCCAGACATGAGAGCAAGCCAGATATGAGAGCGAGCCAGACATGAGAGCAAGCGAGCGAGCAAGATATGAGAGCAAACCAGATAAGAGAGCGAATCAGACAAGAGAGCAAGCGAGCGAGCCAGATATGAGAGCGAGCGAGCCAGACATGAGAGCAAGCAAGCAAGCCAGATATGAGAGCGAGCGAGCCAGATATGAGAGCAAGCGAGCGAGCAAGATATGAGAGCGAGCGAGCAAGACATGAGAGCAGGCGAGCGAGCCAGATATGAGAGCGAGTGAGCCAGACATGAGAGCAAGCGAGCGAGCCAGATATGAGAGCGAGCGAGCCAGACATGAGAGCAAGCGAGCGAGCCAGATATGAGAGCGAGTAAGCCAGACATGAGAGCAAGCGAGCGAGCCAGATATGAGAGCGAGCCAGACATGAGAGCAAACGAGCGAGCAAGATATGAGAGAGAGCCAGATAAGAGAGCAAACCAGACAAGAGAGTAAGCGAGCGAGCCAGATATGAGAGCGAGCGAGCCAGACATGAGAGCAAGCGAGCGAGCCAGATATGAGAGCGAGCGAGCCAGACATGAGAGCAAGCGAGCGAGCAAGATATGAGAGCGAGCGAGCAAGACATGAGAGCAAGCGAGCGAGCCAGATATGAGAGCGAGTGAGCCAGACATGAGAGCAAGCGAGCGAGCCAGATATGAGAGCGAGCCAGACATGAGAGCGAGCCAGATATGAGAGCGAGCCAGATAAGAGAGCGAGCCAGACAAGAGAGCAAGCGAGCGATTCAGATATGAGAGCGAGCGAGCCAGACATGAGAGCAAGCGAGCGATCAAGACATGAGAGCAAGCGAGCGAGCCAGACATGAGAGCAAGCGAGCGATCAAGACATGAGAGCAAGCGAGCGAGCCAGATATGAGAGCAATCGAGCGAGCCATGAGAGCAAGCGAGCGAGCCAGATATGAGAGCGAGCGAGCCAGACATGAGAGCAAGCGAGCGAGCCAGATATGAGAGCGAGCCAGACATGAGAGCAAGCGAGCGAGCAAGATATGAGAGCGAGCCAGATAAGAGAGCGAACCAGACAAGAGAGCAAGCGAGCGAGCCAGACATGAGAGCAAGCGAGCCAGACATGAGAGCAAGCGAGCCAGACATGAGAGCAAGCGAGCGAGAGCGAGCAAGCGAGCCAGATATGAGAGCGAGTGAGCCAGACATGAGAGCAATCGAGCAAGCCAGATATGAGAGCGAGCGAGCCAGACATGAGAGCAAGCGAGCGAGCCAGATATGAGAGCGAGCGAGCCAGACATGAGAGCAAGCGAGCGAGCAAGATATGAGAGCGAGCCAGATAAGAGAGCGAACCAGACAAGAGAGCAAGCGAGCGAGCCAGATATGAGAGCAAGCGAGCCAGACATGAGAGCAAGCGAGCAAGTAAGATATGAGAGCGAGCGAGCCAGACATGAGAGCAAGCGAGCGAGCCAGATATGAGAGCGAGCGAGCCAGACATGAGAGCAAGCGAGCGAGCCAGATATGGAAGCGAGCAAGATATGAGAGCGAGCCAGATATGAGAGCGAACCAGACAAGAGAGCAAAAGAGCGAGCCATGCTTGAAAAAGGTGGTGGATATCACTGAAACGTTGCATTTGAACATGGTTTAAATAAACACCGTTGTGTTTTTTACTTGAACCCGTGAGTGCTGTTGGACTAATTGCTGAAAAGAGCGAGCCCGATATGAGAGCGAGCGAGCCAGACATGAGAGCAAGCGAGCGAGCCAGATATGAGAGCGAGCGAGCCAGACATGAGAGCAAGCGAGCGAGCCAGATATGAGAGCGAGCCAGACATGAGAGCAAGCGAGCGAGCCAGATATGAGAGCGAGCCAGATAAGAGAGCGAACCAGACAAGAGAGCAGGCGAGCGAGCCAGATATGAGAGCGAGCGAGCCAGATATGAGAGCGAGCCAGATAAGAGAGCGAACCAGACAAGAGAGCAAGCAAGCGAGCCAGAAATGAGAGCGAGCGAACCAGACATGAGAGCAAGCGAGCGAGCCAGATATGAGAGCGAGCGAGCCAGACATGAGAGCAAGCGAGCGAGCCAGAAATGAGAGCGAGCGAGCCAGACATGAGAGCAAGCGAGCGAGCCAGATATGCGAGCAAGAGAGCCAGATAAGAGAGCGAGCCAGACAAGAGAGCAAGCGAGCGAGCCAGATATAAGAGCAAGCGAGCAAGCCAGATATGAGAGCAAGCAAGCGAGCCAGATGTGAGAGCAAGCGAGCGAGCCAGACATGAGAGCAAATGAGCGAGCAAGATATGTGAGCGAGCGAGCCAGATAAGCGAGCAAGCCAGATATGCGAGCGAGCCAGATAAGAGAGAGTGCCAGACAAGAGAGCAAGCGGGCGAGCCAGATATGGGAGCGAGCGAGCCAGACATGAGAGCAAGCGAGCGAGCCAGATATGAGAGTGAGCGAGCCAGACATGAGAGCAAGCGAGCGAGCCAGACATGAGAGCAAGCGAGCAAGCCAGATATGAGAGAGAGCGAGCCAGACATGAGAGCAAGCGAGCGAGCCAGATATGCGAGCGAGAGAGCCAGATAAGAGAGCGAGCCAGACAAGAGAGCAAGCGAGCGAGCCAGATATAAGAGCAAGCGAGCAAGCCAGATATGAGAGCAAGCAAGCGAGCCAGATATGAGAGCAAGCGAGCGAGCCAGATATGAGAGCGAGCGAGCCAGACATGAGAGCAAATGAGCGAGCAAGATATGTAAGCGAGCGAGCTAGATATGCGTGCGAGCCAGAAATGCGAGCGAGCGAGCCAGATAAGAGAGCGAGCCAGATAAGAGAGCGAGCCAGACAAGAGAGCAAGCGAGCGAGCCAGATATGAGAGCAAGCGAGCGAGCAAGATATGAGATCGTGCGAGCCAGATATGCGAGCAAGTCAGATAAGAGAGCGAGCCAGACAAGAGAGCAAGTGAGTGAGCCAGATATGAGAGCAAGTGAGCGAGCCAGATATGCGAGCGAGCGAGCAAGATAAGAGAGCGAGCCAGACAAGTGAGCATGCGAGCGAGCCAGATATGCGAGCGAGCGAGCCAGATAAGAGAGTGAGCCAGACAAGAGAGCAAGCGAGCGAGCCAGATATGCGAGCGAACGAGCCAGATATGAGAACAAGCGAGCCAGACATAAGAGCAAGCGAGCAAGCCAGATATGAGAGCGAGCCAGACATGAGAGCAAGCGAGCGAGCCAGATATGAGAGCGAGCGAGCCAGACATGAGAGCAAGCGAGCGAGCAAGATATGAGAGCGAGCGAGCCAGACATGAGAGTAAGCGAGCGAGCCAGATATGAGAGCGAGCCAGACATGAGAGCAAGCGAGCGAGCAAGATATGAGAGTGAGCCAGATAAGAGAGAGCGAACCAGACTTGAGAGCAAGCGAGCGAGCCAGATATGAGAGCGAGCGTGCCAGACATGAGAGCAAGCGAGCGAGCCATATATTAGAGCGAGCGAGCCAGACATGAGAGCAAGCGAGCGAGCCAGATATGAGAGCAAGCGAGCGAGCCATATAAGAGAGCGAGCCAGACAAGAGAGCAAGTGAGCGAACCAGATATGAGAGCGAGCGAGCCAGACATGAGAGCAAGCGAGCAAGCCAGATATGAGAGCCAGCGAGCCAGACATGAGCGCAAGCGAGCGAGCCAGATATGAGAGCGAGCCAGATATGCGAGCGAGCGAGCCAGATAAGAGAGCTAGCCAGACAAGAGAGCAAGCGAGCGAGCCAGATATGCGAGCGAGCCAGATAAGAGAGCGAGCCAGACATGAGAGCAAGCGAGCGGGCCAGATATGAGAGCAAGCGAGCAAGCAAGATATAAGAGCAAGACAGATAAGAGGGTGAACCAGACAAGAGAGCAATCGAGCGAGCCAGATATGAGAGCGAGCAAGCCAGACATGAGAGCAAGCTAGCGAGCAAGATATGAGAGCGAGCGAGCCAGACATGAGAGCAAGCGAGCGAGCCAGATATGAGAGCGAGTGAGCCAGACATGAGAGCAAGCGAGCGAGCAAAATATGAGATCGATCGAGCCAGATATGCGGGCAAGTCAGATAAGAGAGCGAGCCAGAAAAGAGAGCAAGTGAGCGAGCCAGATATGAGAGCAAGCGAGCGAGCCAGATATGAGAGCGAGCGAGATAAGAGAGCGAGCCAGACAAGAGAGCAAGCAAGCGAGCCAGATATGAGAGCAAGCGAGCGAGCCAGATATGCAAGCGAGCGAGCCAGATAAGAGAGCGAACCAGACAAGAGAGCAAGCGAGCGAGCCAGATTTGAGAGAGAGAGAGCCAGACATGAGAGCAAGCGATCGAGCCAGACATGAGAGCAAGCGAGCGAGCCAGATATGAGAGCGAGCGAGCCAGACATGAGCGCAAGCGAGTGAGCCAGATATGAGAGCGAGCGAGCCAGATATGCGAGCGAGCGAGCCAGATAAGAGAGCTAGCCAGACAAGAGAGCAAGCGAGCGAGCCAGATATGCGAGCAAGCGAGCCAGATATGAGAGCAAGCGAGCGAGCAAGATATGAGAGCGAGCGAGCCAGATATGCGAGCGAGCCAGAAATGCGAGCGAGCAAGCCAGATAAGAGAGCGAGCCAGATAAGAGAGCGAGCCAGACAAGAGAGCAAGCAAGCTAGCCGGATATGAGAGCAAGCGAGCGAGCCAGATATGAGAGCGAACGAGCCAGATATGAGAGCAAGCGAGCCAGACATAAGAGCAAGCGAGCAAGCCAGACATGAGAGCGAGCCAGACATGAGAGCAAGCGAGCGAGCCAGATATGAGAGCAAGTGAGCAAGCCATATATGAGAGCGAGACAGATAAGAGGGCGAACCAGACAAGAGAGCAATCGAGCGAGCCAGATATGAGAGCGAGCGAGCCAGACATGAGAGCAAGCTAGCGAGCAAGATATAAGAGCGAGCAACCCAGATATGCGAGCGAGCGAGCCAGATAAGAGAGCGAGCCAGATATGAGAGCGAGCGAGCCAGATAAGAGAGCGAGCCAGACATGAGAGCAAGCGAGCGAGCCAGATATGAGAGCAAGTGAGCAAGCCAGATATGAGAGCGAGACAGATAAGAGGGCGAACCAGACAAGAGAGCAATCGAGCGAGCCAGATATGAGAGCGAGTGAGCCAGACATAAGAGCAAGCGAGCGAGCAAGATATGAGATCGAGCGAGCCAGATATGCGAGCGAGCCGGATAAGAGAGCGAGCCAGACAAGAGAGCAAGTGAGTGAGCCAGATATGAGAGCAAGTGAGCGAGCCAGATATGCGAGCGAGCGAGCCAGATAAGAGAGCGAGCCAGACAAGAGAGCATGCGAGCGAGCCAGATATGCGAGCAAGCGAGCCAGACATGAGAGCAAGCGAGCGAGCCAGATATGAGAGCGAGCGAGCCAGACATGAGAGCAAGCGAGCGAGCCAGATATGAGAGCGAGCGAGCGAGCCAGATATGAGAGCGAGTGAGCCAGACATGAGAGCAAGCGAGCGAGCAAAATATGAGATCGAGCGAGCCAGATATGCGGGCAAGTCAGAAAAGAGAGCGAGCCAGAAAAGAGAGCAAGTGAGCGAGCCAGATATGAGAGCAAGCGAGCGAGCCAGATATGAGAGCGAGCGAGATAAGAGAGCGAGCCAGACAATAGAGCAAGCAAGCGAGCCAGATATGAGAGCAAGCGAGCGAGCCAGATATGCATGCGAGCGAGCCAGATAAGAGAGCGAACCAGACAAGTGAGCAAGCGAGCGAGCCAGATTTGAGAGAGAGCGAGCCAGACATGAGAGCAAGCGAGCGAGCCAGACATGAGAGCAAGCGAGCGAGCCAGATATGAGAGCGAGCGAGCCAGACATGAGCGCAAGCGAGTGAGCCAGATATGAGAGCGAGCGAGCCAGATATGCGAGCGAGCGAGCCAGATAAGAGAGCTAGCCAGACAAGAGAGCAAGCGAGCGAGCCAGATATGCGAGCAAGCGAGCCAGATATGAGAGCAAGCGAGCGAGCAAGATATGAGAGCGAGCGAGCCAGACATGAGAGCAAGCGAGCGAGCCAGATATGAGAGCGAGCCAGACATGAGAGCAAGCGAGCGAGCAAGATATGAGAGTGAGCCAGATAAGAGAGAGCGAACCAGACAAGAGAGCAAGCGAGCGAGCCAGATATGAGAGCGAGCGAGCCAGACTTGAGAGCAAGCAAGCGAGCCAGATATGAGAGCGAGCGTGCCAGACATGAGAGCAAGCGAGCGAGCCATATATGAGAGTGAGCGAGCCAGACATGAGAGCAAGCGAGCGAGCCAGATATGAGAGCAAGCAAGCGAGCCATATAAGAGAGCGAGCCAGACAAGAGAGCAAGTGAGCGAACCAGATATGAGAGCGAGCGAGCCAGACATGAGAGCAAGCGAGCAAGCCAGATATGAGAGCCAGCGAGCCAGACATGAGCGCAAGCGAGCGAGCCAGATATGAGAGCGAGCGAGCCAGATATGCGAGCAAGCGAGCCAGATAAGAGAGCTAGCCAGACAAGAGAGCAAGCGAGCGAGCCAGATATGCGAGCGAGCCAGATAAGAGAGCGAGCCAGACATGAGTGCAAGCGAGCGGGCCAGATATGAGAGCAAGCGAGCAAGCAAGATATAAAAGCAAGACAGATAAGAGGGTGAACCAGACAAGAGAGCAATCGAGCGAGCCAGATATGAGAGCGAGCAAGCCAGACATGAGAGCAAGCTAGCGAGCAAGATATGAGAGCAAGCGAGCCAGATATGAGAGCGAGCAAGCCAGACATGAGAGCAAGCTAGCGAGCAAGATATGAGAGCGAGCGAGCCAGTCATGAAAGCAAGCTAGCGAGCAAGATATGAGAGCGAGCGAGCCAGACATGAGAGCAAGCGAGCGAGCCAGATATGAGAGCGAGCGAGCCAGACATGAGAGCAAGCGAGCGAGCCAGATATGAGAGCGAGCGAGCCAGACATGAGAGCAAGCGAGCGAGCTAGATATGCGAGCGAGAGAGCCAGATAAGAGAGCGAGCCAGACAAGAGAGCAAGCGAGCGAGCCAGATATAAGAGCAAGCGAGCGAGCCAGATATGAGAGCAAGCAAGCGAGCCAGATATGAGAGCAAGCGAGCGAGCCAGATATGAGAGCGAGCGAGCCAGATATGCGAGACAGAAATGCGAGCGAGCCAGATAAGAGAGTGAGCCAGATAAGAGAGCGAGCCAGACAAGAGAGCAAGCAAGCTAGCCGAATATGAGAGCAAGCGAGCGAGCCAGATATGAGAGCGAGCAAGCCAGATATGCGAGCGAGCCAGATAAGAGAGAGTGCCAGACAAGAGAGCAAGCGAGCGAGCCAGATATGAGAGCAAGCGAGCGAGCCATATAAGAGAGCGAGCCAGACAAGATAGCAAGTGAGCGAACCAGATATGAGAGCGAGCGAGCCAGACATGAGAGCAAGCGAGCAAGCCAGATATGAGAGCGAGCGAGACAGACATGAGCGCAAGCGAGTGAGCCAGATATGAGAGAAGCGAACCAGATATGCGAGCGAGCGAGCCAGATAAGAGAGCTAGCCAGACAAGAGAGCAAGCGAGCGAGCCAGATATGCGAGCAAGCGAGCGAGCCAGATATGAGAGCAAGCGAGCGAGCCAGATATGAGAGCAAGCGAGCGAGCAAGATATGAGAGCGAGCGAGCCAGATATGCGAGCGAGCCAGAAATGCGAGCGAGCAAGCCAGATAAGAGAGCGAGCCAGATAAGAGAGCGAGCCAGACAAGAGAGCAAGCAAGCTAGCCGGATATGAGAGCAAGCGAGCGAGCCAGATGTGAGTGTGAGCAAGCCAGATATGCGAGCGAGCCAGACATGAGAGCAAACGAGCAATCCAGATATGAGAGCCAGCGAGCCAGACATGAGCGCAAGCGAGCGAGCCAGATATGAGAGCGAGCGAGCCAGAGATGCGAGCGAGCGAGCCAGATAAGAGAGCTAGCCAGACAAGAGAGCAAGCGAGCGAGCCAGATATGCGAGCGAGCCAGATAAGAGAGCGAGCCAGACATGAGAGCAAGCGAGCGGGCCAGATATGAGAGCAAGCGAGCAAGCAAGATATAAGAGCAAGACAGATAAGCGGGTGAACCAGACAAGAGAGCAATCGAGCGAGCCAGATATGAGAGCGAGCAAGCCAGACATGAGAGCAAGCGAGCGAGCCAGACATGAGAGCAAGCGAGCGAGCCAGATATGAGAGCGAGCGAGATAAGAGAGCGAGCCAGACAAGAGAGCAAGCAGGCGAGCCAGATATGAGAGCAAGCGAGCGAGCCAGATATGCAAGCGAGCGAGCCAGATAAGAGAGCGAACCAGACAAGAGAGCAAGCGAGCGAGCCAGATTTGAGAGAGAGCGAGCCAGACATGAGAGCAAGCGAGCGAGCCAGACATGAGAGCAAGCGAGCGAGCCAGATATGAGAGCGAGCGAGCCAGACATGAGCGCAAGCGAGTGAGCCAGATATGAGAGCGAGCGAGCCAGATATGCGAGCGAGCGAGCCAGATAAGAGAGCTAGCCAGACAAGAGAGCAAGCGAGCGAGCCAGATATGCGAGCAAGCGAGCCAGATATGAGAGCAAGCGAGCGAGCAAGATATGAGAGCGAGCGAGCCAGATATGCGAGCGAGCCAGAAATGCGAGCGAGCAAGCCAGATAAGAGAGCGAGCCAGATAAAAGAGCGAGCCAGACAAGAGAGCAAGCAAGCTAGCCGGATATGAGAGCAAGCGAGCGAGCCAGATATGAGAGCGAACGAGCCAGATATGGGAGCAAGCGAGCCAGACATAAGAGCAAGCGAGCAAGCCAGACATGAGACCAAGTTAGCGAGCAAGATATGAGAGCGAGCGAGCCAGACATGAGAGCAAGCGAGCAAGCCAGATATGCGAGCGAGCCAGAAATGCGAGCGAGCGAGCCAGATAAGAGAGCGAGCCAGATAAGAGAGCGAGCCAGACAAGAGAGCAAGCAAGCTAGCCGGATATGAGAGCAAGCGAGCGAGCCATATAAGAGAGCGAGCCAGACAAGAGAGCAAGTGAGCGAACCAGATATGCGAGCGAGCCAGATAAGAGAGCGAGCCAGACATGAGAGCAAGCGAGCGAACCAGATATGAGAGCAAGCGAGCAAGCCAGATATGATACCGAGACAGTTAAGAGAGCGAGCCAGACAAGAGAGCAAGCAAGCTAGCCGGATATGAGAGCAAGCGAGCGAGCCATATAAGAGAGCGAGCCAGACAAGAGAGCAAGTGAGCGAACCAGATATGCGAGCGAGCCAGATAAGAGAGCGAGCCAGACATGAGAGCAAGCGGGCGAGCCAGATATGAGAGCAAGTGAGCAAGCCATATATGAGAGCGAGACAGATAAGCGGGCGATCCAGACAAGAGAGCAATCGAGCGAGCCAGATATGAGAGCGAGCGAGCCAGACATGAGAGCAAGCTAGCGAGCAAGAAATGAGAGCGAGCGACCCAGATATGCGAGCGAGCGAGCCAGATAAGAGAGCGAGCCAGATATGAGAGCGAGCGAGCCAGATAAGAGAGCGAGCCAGACATGAGAGCAAGCGAGCGAGCCAGATATGAGAGCAAGTGAGCAAGCCAGATATGAGAGCGAGACAGATAAGAGGGCGAACCAGACAAGAGAGCAATCGAGCGAGCCAGATATGAGAGCGAGTGAGCCAGACATAAGAGCAAGCGAGCGAGCAAGATATGAGATCGAGCGAGCCAGATATGCGAGCGAGCCGGATAAGAGAGCGAGCCAGACAAGAGAGCAAGTGAGTGAGCCAGATATGAGAGCAAGTGAGCGAGCCAGATATGCGAGCGAGCGAGCCAGATAAGAGAGCGAGCCAGACAAGAGAGCATGCGAGCGAGCCAGATATGCGAGCGAGCGAGCCAGATAAGAGAGTGAGCCAGACAAGAGAGCAAGCGAGCGAGCCAGATATGCGAGCGAACGAGCCAGATATGAGAACAAGCGAGCCAGACATAAGAGCAAGCGAGCAAGCCAGATATGAGAGCGAGCCAGACATGAGAGCAAGCGAGCGAGCCAGATATGAGAGCGAGCGAGCCAGACATGAGAGTAAGCGAGCGAGCAAGATGTGAGAGCGAGCGAGCCAGACATGAGAGCAAGCGAGCGAGCCAGATATGAGAGCGAGCCAGACATGAGAGCAAGCGAGCGAGCAAGATATGTGAGTGAGCCAGATAAGAGAGCAAACCAGACAAGAGAGCAAGCGAGCGAGCCAGATATGAGAGCGAGCGAGCCAGACTTGAGAGCAAGCGAGCGAGCCAGATATGAGAGCGAGCGAGCCAGATATGAAAGCAAGCGAGCGAGCCATATATGAGAGCGAGCCAGACATGAGAGCAAGCGAGCGAGCCAGATATGAGAGCGAGCGAGAAAGACATGAGAGCAAGCGAGCGAGCCAGATATGAGAGCTAGTGAGCCAGACATGAGAGCAAGCGAGCGAGCCAGATATGAGAGCGAGCGAGCCAGACATGAGAGCAAGCTAGCGAGCCAGATATGAGAGCGAGCAAGCCAGACATGAGAGCAAGCGAGCGAGCCAGATATGAGAGCGAGCCAGACATGAGAGCAAGCGAGCGAGCCAGATATGAGAGCGAGCGAGCCAGACATGAGAGCAAGCGAGCAAACCAGATATGAGAGCGAGCGAGCCAGACATGAGAGCAAGCAAGCGAGCAAGATATGAGAACGAGCGAGCCAGACATGAGAGCAAGCGAGCGAGCCAGATATGAGAGCGAGTGAGCCAGACATAAGAGCAAGCGAGCGAGCAAGATATGAGATCGAGCGAGCCAGATATGCGAGCGAGCCGGATAAGAGAGCGAGCCAGACAAGAGAGCAAGTGAGTGAGCCAGATATGAGAGCAAGTGAGCGAGCCAGATATGCGAGCGAGCGAGCCAGATAAGAGAGCGAGCCAGACAAGAGAGCATGCGAGCAAGCCAGATATGCGAGCGATCGAGCCAGATAAGAGAGTGAGCCAGACAAGAGAGCAAGCGAGCGAGCCAGATATGGGAGCGAACGAGCCAGATATGAGAGCAAGCGAGCCAGACATAAGAGCAAGCGAGCAAGCCAGATATGAGAGCGAGCCAGACATGAGAGCAAGCGAGCGAGCCAGACATGAGAGCAAGCGAGCGAGCAAGATATGAGAGCGAGCGAGCCAGACATGAGAGCAAGCGAGCGAGCCAGATATGAGAGCGAGCCAGACATGAGAGCAAGCGAGCGAGCAAGATATGAGAGTGAGCCAGATAAGAGAGCGAACCAGACAAGAGAGCAAGCGAGCGAGCCAGATATGAGAGCGAGCGAGCCAGACTTGAGAGCAAGCGAGCGAGCCAGATATGAGAGCGAGCGAGCCAGACATGAGAGCAAGCGAGCGAGCCATATATGAGAGCGAGCGAGCCAGACATGAGAGCAAGCGAGCGAGCCAGATATGAGAGCGAGCGAGCAAGACATGAGAGCAAGCGACCGAGCCAGATATGAGAGCTAGTGAGCCAGACATGAGAGCAAGCAAGTTAGCCAGATATGAGAGCGAGCGAGCCAGACATGAGAGCAAGCGAGCGAGCCAGATATGAGAGCGAGCCAGACATGAGAGCAAGCGAACGAGCCAGATATGAGAGCGAGCGAGCCAGACATGAGAGCAAACGAGCAAACCAGATATGAGAGCGAGCGAGCCAGACATGAGAGCAAGCAAGCGAGCAAGATATGAGAGCGAGCGAGCCAGACATGAGAGCAAGCGAGCGAGCCAGATATGAGAGCGAGTGAGCCAGACATAAGAGCAAGCGAGCGAGCAAGATATGAGATCGAGCGAGCCAGATATGCGAGCGAGCCGGATAAGAGAGCGAGCCAGACAAGAGAGCAAGTGAGTGAGCCAGATATGAGAGCAAGTGAGCGAACCAGATAAGCGAGCGAGCGAGCCAGACATGAGAGCAAGCGAGCGAGCCAGATATGAGAGCGAGCCAGACATGAGAGCAAGCGAGCAAGCAAGATATGAGAGCGAGCCAGATAAGAGAGCGAACCAGACAAGAGAGCATGCGAGCGAGCCAGATATGAGAGCGAGCGAGCCAGACATGAGAGCAAGCGAGCGAGCCAGATATGAGAGCAAGCGAGCCAGACATGAGAGCAAGCAAGCGAGCCAGATATGAGAGCAAGCGAGCCAGACATGAGATTAAGCGAGCGAGCCAGATATGAGAGCGATCGAGCCAGACATGAGAGCAAGCGAGCGAGCCAGATATGAGAGCGAGTGAGCCAGACATGAGAGCAAGCGAGCGAACCAGATATTCGAGCGAACGAGCCAGATATGAGAGCGAGCGAGCCAGACATGAGAGCAAGCGAGCAAGCCAGATATGAGAGCGAGCGAACCAGTCATGAGAGCAAACGAGCAAGCCAGATATGAAAGTGAGCCAGACATGAGAGCAAGCGAGCGAGCAAGATATGAGAGCGAGCCAGATAAGAGAGCGAGTGAGCCAGACATGAGAGCAAGCGAGCGAGCCAGATATGAGAGCGAGTGAGCCAGACATGAGAGCAAGCGAGCGAGCCAGATATGAGAGCGAGCGAGCCAGACATGAGAGCAAGCGAGCGAGCCAGATATGAGAGCGAGCGAGCAAAACATGAGAGCAAGCGAGCAAGCCAGATATGAGAGTAAGCGAGCCAGACATGAGAGCAAGCCAACGAGCCAGATATGCGAGCGAACGAGCCAGATATGAGAGCGAGCGAGCAAAACATGAGAGCAAGCGAGCAAGCCAGATATGAAAGTAAGCGAGCCAGACATGAGAGCAAGCAAGCGAGCCAGATATGCGAGCGAGCGAGCCAGATATGAGAGGGAGTGAGCAAAATATGAGAGCAAGCGAGCAAGCCAGATATGAGAGTAAGCGAGCCAGACATGAGAGCAAGCGAGCGAGCCAGATATGC
Organism: Hyla sarda; assembly: GCF_029499605.1. Lineage (NCBI taxonomy): Eukaryota > Metazoa > Chordata > Amphibia > Anura > Hylidae > Hyla > Hyla sarda. The sequence continues at coordinate 277,221 of NW_026610422.1, forward strand.
GAGCGAACGAGCCAGATATGAGAGCGAGCGAGTCAGACATGAGAGCAAGCGAGCGAGCCAGATATGAGAGCAAGCGAGCCAGACATGAGAGCAAGCGAGCGAGCCAGATATGAGAGCGATCGAGCCAGACATGAGAGCAAGCGAGCAAGCCAGATATGAGAGCGAGCGAGCCAGACATGAGAGCAAGCGAGCGAGCAAGATATGAGAACAAGCGAGCAAGACATGAGAGCAAGCGAGCGAGCCAGATATGAGAGCGAGTGAGCCAGACATGAGAGCAAGCGAGCGAACCAAATATGCGAGCGAACGAGCCAGATATGAGAGCAAGCGAGCGAGCCAGATATGAGAGCATGCAGCCAGACATGAGAGCAAGCGAGCGAGCCAGATATGAGAGCGATCGAGCCAGACATGAAGGCAAGCGATCGAGCCAGATATGAGAGCGAGCGAGCCAGACATGAGAGCAAGCAAGCGAGCCAGATATGAGAGCAAGCGAGCCAGACATGAGATTAAGAGAGCGAGCCAGATATGAGAGCGATCGAGCCAGACATGAGAGCAAGCGAGCGAGCCAGATATGAGAGCGAGTGATCCAGACATGAGAGCAAGCGAGCGAGCCAGATATGAGAGCGAGCGAGCCAGACATGAGAGCAAGCAAGCAAGCCAGATATGAGAGCGAGCCAGACATGAGAGCAAGCGAGCGAGCAAGATATGAGAGCGGGCCAGATAATTGAGCTAACCAGACAAGAGAGCAAGCGAACGAGCAGCCAGATATGAGAGCGAGCCAGACATGAGAGCAAGCGAGCGAGCCAGATATGAGAGCAAGGGATCGGGCCAGATATGTAAGCGAGCGAGCCAGATAAGAGAGTGAGCCAGACAAGAGAGCAAGCGAGCGAGCCAGATATGCGACCGAGCGAGCCAAATATGAGAGCGAGCGAGCCAGACATGAGAGCAAGCGAGTGAGTCAGATATGAGAGCAAGCGAGCCAGACATGAGAGCAAGCGAGCGAGCCAGATATGAGAGCGATCGAGCCAGACATGAGAGCAAGCGAGCGAGCCAGACATGAGAGCAAGCGAGCGAGCAAGATATGAGAGCGAGCCAGACATGAGAGCAAGCGAGCGAGCCAGATATGAGAGCGAGTGAGCCAGAAATAAGAGCAAGCGAGCGACCAAGATGTGAGATCGAGGGAGCCAGATATGCGAGCGAGCCAGATAAGAGAGCTAGCCAGACAAGAGAGCAAGTGAGCGAGCCAGATATGAGAGCAAGCGAGCGAGCCAGATATGAGAGCAAGCGAGCGAGCCAGATATGCGAGCGAGCGAGCCAGATAAGAGATCGAGCCAGACAAGAGAGCAAGCGAGCCAGATATGCGAGCGAGCGAGCCAGATAAGAGAGTGAGCCAGACAAGAGAGCAAGCGAGCGAGCCAGATATGCGAGCGAGCGAGCCAGATATAAGAGCGAGCGAGCCAGACATGAGAGCAAACGAGCGAGCCAGATAAGAGAGTGAGCCAGACAAGAGAGCAAGCGAGCGAGCCAGATATGCGAGCGAACGAGCAAGATTTGAGAGCGAGCGAGCCAGACATGAGAGCAAGCGAGCGAGCCAGATATAAGAGCGAGCGAGCCAGACATGAGAGCAAGCGAGCGAGCGAGCAAGATATGAGAGCGAGCGAGCCAGACATGAGAGCAAGCGAGCGAGCCAGATATGAGAGCGAGCGAGCCAGACATGAGAGCAAGCGAGCGAGTCAGATATGAGAGCGAGCGAGCCAGACATGAGAGCAAGCGAGCGAGCCAGATATGAGAGTGAGCGAGCCACACATGAGAGCAAGCGAGCGAGCCAGATATGAGAGCGAGCGAGCAAGACATGAGAGCAAGCGAGCGAGCCAGATATGAGAGCTAGCGAGCCAGACATGAGAGCAAGCGAGCGAGCCAGATATGAGAGCGAGCGAGCCAGACATGAGAGCAAGCGAGCGAGCAAGATATGAGAGCGAGCGAGCCAGACATGAGAGCAAGCGAGCGAACCAGATATGAGTGCGAGTGAGCCAGACATGAGAGCAAGCGAGCGAGCAAAATATGAGATTGAGTGAGCCAGATATGCAGGCAAGTCAGATAAGAGAGCGAGCCAGACAAGAGAGCAAGTGAGCGAGCCAGATAAGAGAGCGAACCAGACAAGAGAGCAATCGAGCGAGCCAGATATGAGAGCGAGCGAGCCAGACATGAGAGCAAGCGAGCGAGCCAGATATGAAAGCGAGAGAGCCAGTCATGAGATAAGCGAGCGAGCCAGATATGAGAGCGAGCGAGACAGACATGAGAGCAAGCGAGCGAGCAAGATATGAGAGCGAGCGAGCCAGACATGAGAGCAAGCGAGCGAGCCAGATATGAGAGCAAGCTAGCCAGACATGAGAGCAAGCGAGCGAGCCAGACATGAGTGCGATCGAGCCAGAAATGAGAGCAAGCGAGCGAGTCAGATATGAGAGCGAGCCAGACATGAGAGCAAGCGAGCGAGCAAGATATAAGAGCGAGCCAGATAAGAGAGCGAACCAGACAAGAGAGCAAAAGAGCGAGCCAGATATGAGAGCGAGCGAGCCAGACATGAGAGCAAGCGAGCGAGCCAGACATGAGAGCAAGCGAGCGAGCAAGATATGAGAGCGAGCGAGCCAGACATGAGAGCAATCGAGCGAGCCAGATATGAAAGCGAGCCAGATAAGAGAGCGAGCCAGACAAGAGGGCACGCGAGCGAGCCAGATATGAGAGCGAGCGAGCCAGACATGAGAGCAAGCGAGCGAGCCAGATATGAGAGCGAGCGAGCCAGACATGAGAGCAAGCGAGCGAGCAAGATATGAGAGCGAGCGAGCCAGACATGAGAGCAAGCGAGCGAGCCAGATATGAGAGCGAGCGAGCCAGACATGAGAGCAAGCGAGCGAGTCAGATATGAGAGCGAGCGAGCCAGACATGAGATCAAGCGAGCGAGCCAGATATGAGAGTGAGCGAGCCAGACATGAGAGCAAGCGAGCGATCAAGACATGAGAGCAAGCAAGCGAGCCAGATATGAGAGCAATCGAGCGAGCCATGAGAGCAAGCGAGCGAGCCAGATATGAGAGCGAGCGAGCCAGACATGAGAGCAAGCGAGCGAGCCAGATATGAGAGCGAGCCAGACATGAGAGCAAGCGAGCGAGCAAGATATGAGAGCGAGCCAGATAAGAGAGCGAACCAGACAAGAGAGCAAGCGAGCGAGCCAGACATGAGAGCAAGCGAGCCAGACATGAGAGCAAGCGAGCGAGAGCGAGCAAGACATGAGAGCAAGCAAGCGAGCCAGATATGAGAGCGAGTGAGCCAGACATGAGAGCAATCGAGCGAGCCAGATATGAGAGCGAGCGAGCCAGACATGAGAGCAAGCGAGCGAGCCAGATATGAGAGCGAGCGAGCCAGACATGAGAGCAAGCGAGCGAGCAAGATATGAGAGCGAGCCAGATAAGAGAGCGAACCAGACAAGAGAGCAAGCGAGCGAGCCAGATATGAGAGCAAGCGAGCCAGACATGAGAGCAAGCGAGCGAGTAAGATATGAGAGCGAGCGAGCCAGACATGAGAGCAAGCGAGCGAGCCAGATATGAGAGCGAGCCAGACATGAGAGCAAGCGAGCGAGCCAGATATGGAAGCGAGCAAGATATGAGAGCGAGCCAGATATGAGAGCGAACCAGACAAGAGAGCAAAAGAGCGAGTCATGCTTGAAAAAGGTGGTGGATATCACTGAAACGTTGCATTTGAACATGGTTTAAATAAACACCGTTGTGTTTTTTACTTGAACCCGTGAGTGCTGTTGGACTAATTGCTGAAAAGAGCGAGCCAGATATGAGAGCGAGCGAGACAGACATGAGAGCAAGCGAGCGAGCCAGATATGAGAGCGAGCGAGCCAGACATGAGAGCAAGCGAGCGAGCCAGATATGAGAGCGAGCCAGACATGAGAGCAAGCGAGCGAGCCAGATATGAGAGCGAGCCAGATAAGAGAGCGAACCAGACAAGAGAGCAGGCGAGCGAGCCAGATATGAGAGCGAGCGAGCCAGATATGAGAGCGAGCCAGATAAGAGAGCGAACCAGACAAGAGAGCAAGCAAGCGAGCCAGAAATGAGAGCGAGCGAACCAGACATGAGAGCAAGCGAGCGAGCCAGATATGAGAGCGAGCCAGACATGAGAGCAAGCGAGCGAGCCA